>NW_026726782.1:0-38116 GCF_029784015.1 Lycium ferocissimum | reverse complement strand
AATCAATTTTTCGGGGAAATTAAAAAGGGACATATAAATTCCCTTTTCTTAAAAAGGGTTTTTTTTAAAGAGACATGTCTTAGTATGTTAAACAAAGTTTAACAATTCACTTTTCTAGTGATGAACATCAAACCCTAGCTTGAATCACTTTAGGAAGAATTATGTTGCAAACCCTAGGTTTTAGTCACAAGAATCATGTTAAGAATCATGGGTTTGATGTTAGGATTGATAATCAATGATTAAGATATTCTTCTTTAGTGTTGGAGCCCTAGAGAGATATTTTCGTCCTTTAGGGTTTTTTAGAGGAAAAGAATGGAAGAAAAACTAAAATTTTGCGACTTATATAATTTCTCAAATTATCATCGTGCACAATCGACTTTGTGACAAACGTATCGGGAAATACCATCTACTCCGTCGAATGGTCTTTGTGCTAGGTCAATTTATGGTACAAACGACGAGCGTCGAATGCAATGGAGCGCCGATCCCTCTTTTCACAAAAGTCATGAAATTTCCACTGAACAATTTTCTCTTCCTTACTTTCTACGGTGCAAAGGACGGAGAGTCGAACCGATCGACGGTACAAAGGACGAACGTCAAACCTCCTTGTCGTGAAACTGTAGTGAATTTTCATTTTGACCATCTCCTCTTGGGTCTTTAGCCTAAAGTCATGCACGTAACCCAACATATAAAGTTCCAAAGGACTCATACAATGCTTTCACACTCTATACGAATTTACGGGATGCTTCACATGGAAACAATGGAGTCCACGTGCCTGAAAAGAATGAGGACTAGGAAGCTTGCAGAGCATTAGTCCCCAAAGAGTTCGAATCCCTGTAGCACACAGTGGCCTCCCTCACACTCTAGGAGCGCCCAAATTTCAAGGTTCTAGTCCCAGTGCCTAGAGCCACGGCAATGACATCAAGATTTAAAGCCCTGATTCCAGCACCCGTGATGGCTCAGGTAGCGCACTGAGACTCTCCCGCAAAGTCAATCACTGCGCAAACAGCCATGGCCCAAGGCATGACACGTTTAGAAATATGTTACACTCCCGAAGAGTTATCTCAGAACGCTGCAAGAAAGGAAAACACCCAAAAAAAAGCCACAACTGAGGGAGAAGCTGAGGATTTCTGGCGACCTATGCAGCCAAAAGATTATTCCATTGTTGAACACTTGAAGAAAATACCCGCGCAAATACTCTGGTGTCATTGCTAAGCTGTACCTCTCCATCATATAGTGCTCGTTTATAGTATTGACGAAGTACACATATCAGCCGGTACAAGCAGTGAGGACCTGGTTGGACTAGTAGTGTCACGACCCAATCGAAGGGCCATGACGGGCACCTGGAGCTAACGCACCTGTTACACCCCAAAAAATTTAACGTCGTTTGTAAACCAACATAAGCTCGTAGAGGTCATGGAACCCTTATAAGGTTAATAAATACTCTTAACAAGTGCTAAACAAGTGCCTAAAGGTTCCAGGATCAAGCAAATTGAAGAAAATAAGTTTACCAAAAATTTGGGAAAAATTTGGCAGAATTTTAGACAAAAATTTTTGGTCAACTTCAGAGAGGTATATCTCCTGGTATATCAGGAGTTTTGAGGTGTTTCAAGAGCCTAAAATGAAGTTTGTCAAGTGTAGTTTTTAACGCAACAACCCGTTTAGCAATACGACATTGGAATAGGCAGTTATGGATGTTTCAAAATAGGGATGCCAAAAGCCAGCTAATCAACTCAAAAATTCTAGAAATTATTTAAAAGTCCACCAATTTCGGCCCATTAGCCCCAAACTGAATTGGACTACTATCTATACCCCATAAGTCATCTAAATCATTTAATTTTTCACCATTTCTCATCTCCACACCTCTCTAGAACTTCCCACAACATTCATCCAATATCCAAATCCCCTTAAACATATCCCAAATCCTCTAGAACATTCCTCCAACTTCTACAACATGGACATATATTCCTACAAGTCTATATGACAATTTTGGTCATTTGAATTTCATTTTTAGCATTGCCCAAAGTCTTAGAAACTTCTCCAAACGTAATCCAACATATTTCCAAGCTTAAACCAAGGATCAAGTGAAAATTAAAGTGGTTATGGGTTTCCAAGTGAGGTCTACACTTGTCTCCTCTTTTTTGAAGAAGTCAGGCGAGTATTTTTACAATGGAGAAACCATGGAATTGAAGTGTTCTTGAATTTTGAGGTAACATGTCATATTAGTTTCATGTTTATGTGTTTGGTAATTATGTTGAGATTTGAGGAGAAGAAAATTGGAGGAAAAGTTCAAATATGCTTTTGATGATATTTTTTGTTGTGAATTAACTTGAGTTATAATTATTACTATGTTTTGAGCATAATCTTGTTCTGAGGGATAATAATTGATGTTAAGGAATTGTTGTATACGAGTGTATAAGGGGTTGTATGAAGTTGTTGTTATGGATTGATTATGAAAAGAAGTTTTGGGATGGAATTGAGTATAGTTTGAATGTAATCTTTTGATTATGGAATCGTTGATGTTTTATTGTGCATTAGGAGTTGTTTTGAAGATTGGAGGGAGTAGAAGATATAAAGGAGATGCTGCCCGAATTTCGATAGATTCTAAAGGGGTTTAATTTGAAGGCTTAAGATAAGCATATGATGATAAGCCTAACAATAATATGAATTCGCTTGAATGTATATTTACGAGCTTGGGAGGATAAGCGTTAAGTGGTTAAGGATACCAAAAAGGTATGTTAAGGCTAGTCCCTTTCTTTCTAAAGAAATGATTATTTTCTTATGAACCCATACATGTTTTCCATAACATTCTTATTCCCAAATGTTAGAAGTTCATGATTCTTAGAGTTTCTTATGATGCTAAAGATAAGTACGTTCCATGATGATAATGATGAAGATGATGATTCCATTTTTGGAGATTCCAAAGCTTATGGATTTGATGCCATTATGAGATTACTAAGCTTATTTGATGATTTTCTTGATTTTATTCATTGTTATTGATCTCACCTTATGATAATTGTTCCTTCAAGGTGAGATATAGCCATGATGATTTCTCCATAATATAAATTGGAGGTTACCGACCTTACATCACTCCGATAGAGTAGTAACATTTAATTGGGCTCTCCTACATGTTATATGTATTTATGTATGTGTAATTTAGATACTTACCGAGCCTTAATGGCCGGGCAAGATGCCGTATATATATTACCACGCCTTAACCGCCGGGTAAGATATTATATATATATATATATATATATATATATATTACCACGCCTTCACGGCTAGGCAAGATACTATATATATACAACACCGAGCTTCAATGGCCGGGCAGGATACTATATATCTATATATGGAAAAGTTTTTTTAAAAAAGCTAAGCATGCACGACAACCACCTTAAAAGAGCATTCATAGGCACAAGTTGATTTCTTCTATATTATGTTATCTTCATACTTTCATTATATGGTTACTCATGACTTACATACTCAGTACATTATTCGTACTGACGTCCCTTCTTGTGGACGTTGTGTTCATGCCAGCAGGTAGACGGACCAGGCCCTTAGGTGCTTCACCAACGGAGTCTCAAGAGTGCTCCATTTGTTTCGGAGCTGCAATTTATGGGCACTACTCTTGTGTATATGTATATTTGGGCATGGCGGAGTCCTGCCCCGTCTTCATGGATTCCTGTATTCTATTTAGAGGCTCGTAGATAGATGTGTGCAGCTAGAAGTCCCATATAGATATCAGTTCATATTGTTGTATTATATTATGGCAGCCTTGTTGGCTTGTGTTTATGGGCATAGCTATTGATGATTATATAAAGATGTGTCACTATCTTGTAATATGTGGCCTTACAGAGTATGACGCCCATGAGATATCTTTGTGGTCCACCTAGAAATGATTATGAGATGTATGTTCAGAGGTGCTCGGTAGGTTAGCTCCGGGTGCCCGCCATGGCCCCCAGGTTGGGTCGTGATAAAAGTGAAATCAGAGCAGTTCGTCCTGGAGGATGTCTACGAGCCGTGTCCAGTAGAGTCTTGTTTATGGGTGTGAAGCGTGCCACACTTATAATGTTACACCACATATCTTCAAAGAAGCACTTCTCAAATTTGAAATATAAGTACGTTGAGTTATGGTTAAGTAAAACCACTTTGGAATATAAGGATCAAGCATTATTAACTATATTTATTAAGTGAAGGGTATATATAAGGTATACCGAAAGGTTTTATAAGGAAATGAGTGGAAGAAATGGAGTAGTACGACTTTGGAGAAAGGATGGGTAAATTTTCGTGTCAAAATTTTGGTCCAAATTGAAGGAAGTATATCTCTTAGCATATGAAGTGTTTTAAGGTGTTTCAAAAGCCTAAAATGAAGTTCTTCGAGTCTAGTTTTCAACACAACAAACAGCTTATCGATAGGATATCGGAGTAGAAAATTATGAATGTTACAAGTTCGGCTGACAAAGCAGAAACGCATGCTACAAGAATCGGAATTGCCACGATAGAAATCACGGTGACCCCCAGATCTGAACCTTATAAAAGGGGCTAAACCCCATTTTTTCACCAAAAAATCAGATTGGGAACTCAGCAACATATAGGGGTATTTATGTTATAAAGAAAGTGAGGAATTGGAGTGATTTTGATTAGTCGAGGCTCGGGTAGCGCATAATCGTAATTCTAGTATTGTTGTGCGGTGGATTTTGATGTGGATTCCAAGTGGATATTGAAGATATTGTGTCACGACCCAACCCCATAGGCCGTGACTCGTGCCCGAGTTGGACACTCATACGTACCCTTATCCCACATTAGCGTACTGGCAAAGTAAACACATATAATAATTAAGGGATATCGACAGATGACGTACAAAAGTGAATAGGGCGCACGAAGGCCGATCAGGCCGTCACAAAATATATATACAATCCCCAACGTACACAAACTCACAGAACATATACAGAACCCACAACATATGTCTACGTACCCTCTACGACCGAAAACATAAACACATGACGGGACGGGGCCCCGTCGTGCCTTCGAAATCCGAATGTACATATGCATTAGCAAAAAAAAAAAGTGTGCCAAAATGTAAGCTCGAACAAAGGAGCAATCGTAAAAACAGGCCGGTAGATGGCCCAAGCGCGGATGCACGTGTATCCGTACTGCGTGATGAAACGCAATTCGAAGAAAACGAGGATCGGTACGAAAATGTGCGAATATGTAAAGCGGAGACTGTAATAAATAAATTAAGATCAGAACAGAAGGTGCGGAGAATGAATGAAATACATAGCTGATAAAAATGCATATCAGAAATCATAAATAATACATGCAGAAAATGTATGCCAAAGCCGGCCCCGTTGGGAACTCGGTGCATCGAACGTGGTCGCCCCGACACCGGCGCCACAAACCATAAATACGATCATATCATATCAAATGGCCATATCGAACATAATCACAAATATCAAGATAAGCGTACATGTAGCACATCATACACCACAACCCGTGCACGTATTATGCCTACCCGCTCACACCGGGGTGCGGTGAACAATGCGTAGAAATACGCGTGATAACATATCCCGGCCCGGCCGGTGAAGGAAACATTGAGGCATCCACGAATGGAGTAGTGAGAAACTAAATGCAATAAAATACCATATAGATTTTTCAGAGACCCAATGAAGCATAGCGAATGACAAATCAAGCAATGGAATCGAACGGAATCATATTAAGCGAATTTCGGATGTCATAATGGGTTACGGAGAAATAACCTTTCTACGCTCATTTCCATGTTCCAAAATAGTTTATAAGACTTAAGAAACTATTTAAAACAATTTCCATTTGGTAGCTAAAATGGTAGTTAGAACATTTCCTTTAGAACCGCTCGAAGACAAATCATGAATACAAAAGGGTAAAATCGGAATTAGTGGGTCCACCTCGGGACAACCGAAGCGATGGGCTTGAATCACGTATATTATGCCTATGGAATCACCTATATAGGTCCTAGGGACGTTCCATAACTTTCTAGGCAATTTGTAAAGATTTGCATAATTCTTTCAATCAAAACATACTTGAAGGATTCAATTCCATTGAACGAAAAAGGGGCATTTTCAAACGCGGATTCCGATGAACAGAACACCTCTTGAGATTCAAATCCGATCCTAGTACACTTAGTTCATGCCAAGAGCGGAATAGGAAAGCTTTACATACCTTTCGCGCCTTTAACGCTCTCCAAAATTCAATTCTCTTTTCGTCCAAAACCTACAAATGGTCAAGTTTGCCATAAGTTAACCATAAGGCTTTAAGCATTCATTTTGCACTAATACTTGTCTAACAAAATTTCGGCAGCACCTCCCCTATAAATATGACGCCCCGAGAATTTAACTCGGCTCAAATATCAACAACAACCAAACCAACAACATTAATCCACAACAAGAATCGCATACTAACACGAATAGTCTTCTTTCAACATAAGATAACAACTTCCAAACTAACTTCACATTTTACACCAATATCAATGTTTACATACTCATTTGCTTACCAAGCTCGTCCCAACATCATTTGAAGACATTATATATGGTTTTACATATTATCCACAAAATATACAAACTTTCCACCGAAACCATAACTCGTCCAAAACTTCCATTCTTCAACCAACATGTTCATAACACATTGCTATATCTCAAATTCATTAATAACAACCATAACTAGCACCTAAACAAGGCATTTTCCATAATTACATATCAACTATGTTAAAACTCATATACTTTCCTATAACACATATATGCAATTCTAATGCCAAACTTAAATCGTTAAACCTTTATTTATGCTATAACGATCACAACAACGCAACTAACATATTAAACAAAATAAATTCGTCATGGGTTCACCACCTATACATCCTACGGCCAACATGCATTTTTTCCATTCCATTCCATTTTCATTCAACTTTCACTTCCAATACTAATTTCACAATAACCACAACTATAATACAACATAAAATTCAACATAATCACACTACACACTAGAACACACACACGGCCACCTACATGCATGCCCTTCCACCATGCAACTTCCATATTTCTATGCTTTCAACTTGTCTCTACATACCACAACACAAACCAAAGCTTCATAACATAGAAAAAGGATTGAAACCTTACCTCTCTTCAAACTTCTTCACTAGAACAACTTGTCAACTTGAATGAATAAGTGCTCCTTCTTCCAAACCAACTACACCAAGTTGTAAAGGAGGCTTGACTTAGCAAGAAAATCACAAGATACTAATTTTTGGAACAAGATTAAAGGACTTGGAAATTATTTTTTTCCCTTTCTCCACTGTTCGGCCGTGAGCTGTTTTTTTTGAGTTCTTCAAATTTTTTTTTGTTTTGTTCTTTGTTTCTTGAATTTTCTTGAACTCTCACTCACTTATAACTCATTAATTGGTCACATGTGAAGCACATGACCAATTCATGGGCTTGGCCAAGGCCATTGCATGGCCGGCCACCCCTATACCTTGGGCCTAAATTTTCATCATTTTTTTCCAAGCCCAATCGACGATGGATCGTTTTTGGAAATTCACGGGATTAATTTACAAAATTCCAATTTTGCCCTTAACCTTCCTTAATATTTCCGCGTCAATATTTCCTTAGACATCACATGCACACTAAGTAAGATCCCATCAAAGCCTTATTTCTTACCATTCCGAATTATTTCCAATTTTTCTGAATACGCACAAAATGCGAGGTGTAACATATTGCTATTTCAACAATAATAAGGTATGAATCTCTCTTTATTAATATTACTTTTGGCCTATTCACGAAGATAGAGTGATTAAATGGTCGTATAATAAAGTTGTTGGTTGTGGAAATTGCAAAAACGTCGTGAGGGATATTTTATCGTACATATTGGTGTTGGAGATGATGTTATTAATTTTAATATTATGTTTGTTGTTGTTGTTGGTTGCCGAATTGAGATTTCGGGCTAGGCATATAAATAGAGGAGATGCTTTCGTGAAATTTCGGCAGATTCTAGAAAGGTTTACTTGAAAGTTTATCACAAGTATACTACGATGAGTCTAACGATAGTGTGACTCCTCTTAAATGTAGACTTGCGAGCTTGGACGAATAAGTGTTGAAAATTGGAGGAAATCGAACAGGTATGTTAAGGCTCGTCCCTTTTTTTCAAAGACATGATTCCTATGTTATGATTCCATAAATGTTTCAATAAACTCGTTGTTTTCAAAAGCTAGAAGTTCATGATTCTTAAAGATTCTCATGATGTTAAAGATGAGAATGATTCTATGATGATTATAATGATGATGATGATTTCATTTTTAAAGGCTCCAAGTTTATGATTTCAATGTTATTACGAGAATGTTGAGTTATTTCATGATTTTCTAAATTTTATTCATCGTTGTTGATCTCGCTTTATAATAATTATTCCTTCAAGGTGAGAAAGAGCGATGTGATTACTCAATAATATAATCGGAGGTTACTGACCTTACGTCACTCTGATAGAGTCATAGCGTTCTTGAGCTCTCATGCATGCTACTCATGTTATAATGCATATATATATATATATATATATATATATATATATATATATATATATATATATATATATATTACATAAACGAGTCCCTTACTAAAGGGTCGGGTACTATATATGTTTACATAACTGAGTCCCTTACTATAGGGGGTCAAGTACGGTATATATTTATATAACCGAGTCCCTTACTAAAGGGTCGTGTACGGTATATATTTACATAACCGAGTGCCTTACTAAAGGTCCGGGTACGATATATATTTACATAATCGAGTCCCTTACTAAATGATTGGGTACGGTATATGTTTATATAACCGAGTCCCATAATGGGCCGGGTAGGGTATACAGAGTATTTATATGCATGACTCACCAAATAAGGTACAGATGCATTGGTATCCCTTGATTGTCATACTTATCTCATGTCATCTTTTAATTCAATCATGACCTTCAATACTGTGTTTCATTCTTTACATATTCAGTACATTTTCCGTACTGACCCCCTTTTTTCGGGGGCTGCGTTTCACACCCGCAGGTACAGACACTCAGTTTGGTGATCCACCAGCCTAAGACTTCTGCCCAGCTGATTGGAGAGCTCCATTGTTCCAGAGCTTGAGTCATTTTGGTACAGATCCCTTTTGATATAGACTTATGTATGTTCAGGGGTACGGCGGGGCCCTGACCCGTCATATGTCACCGTTATATTCTTAGAGGTGTATAGAAATGTGTGGGTTGTGTATATGTTTGGACAACTATATCGACGCAATTCATTTTGCATATCCCTGTATATAATGGCAGCCTTGTCGGCTTGCATATTTTATTATGTTTTGGTTAGCTGTGACTCCTCACGAGACAGGTTCACTCTGATATATGACACTACGAGTCTATAGCATACTTTTACAAATTTTCATATTGTCCTTAGTTTCAGTCTGATTATATCTAGCAGGTTCGTATGCGAGTGTCCAACTCGGGCGCTAGTCATGGCCCATCGGTTTGGGTCGTGACAAAAGTGGTATCAGAGCAGTTCATCCTCCGAGTGTCTACAGACCGTGTCTAGTAGAGTCTTTTATTGGTGTTTTGTGCACCACATCTATAAAAAGGAAGATACAGGACATTTAGGATGTCATCTTTCTTTCTGATCATAGATCGTGCAGTAGAGCCAATGATAGGAAAGCTCGTTCTTGGTACGATTTTTGTTAAATTGCACGATTCTATTGGAGAAAAGGACAAGTTCAGTTAATGGGAGCGTTAGTGAGGCTCCGAAGGGGGACATGAGACCTGTAACACCTGTTGACTCAGGATCGACGATGTCAAGAGGTATAAAAAAAAAGCATCAGCTATTCCATTGAGACGGACCCATAGGAGGATGTGGCTCCAGTAGGAGGAGACCCGACTGAGAAATCTTTGAAGAAGCACTTATTAAATTTGAAACATAAGAACGTTGAGTTATAGTTAATTAAAACCACTTTGGAATATAAGGAGCAAGCATTATTAAGTATATTTAATGAGTGAAGGATGTATATAAGGTATACCGGAAGGTTTTATAAGGAAATGAGTGGAAGAAATGGAGTAGTACGACTTTGGAGAAAGGATGGGTAGAGTTTCGTGTCAAAAAAAATTTCCAACTTGAGGGAAGAATATCTCTTAGCATATGAAGGGTTTTAAGGTGTTTCAAAAGCCTAAAATGAAGTTCGTTGAGTCTAGTTTCCAACGCAACAAATCGGTCATCAATGGGACATCGGAGTAGATAATTATGGATGTTACAAGTTCGACTGACAAAGCAGAAACGCATGGTACAGTAACCGGCCTACTACGATCGTTATTCCTGAAATCTTGCTGACCCGACCCAAATTTGAACCTTATAGAAGGGGAAAAAACCCCATTTTTTCCACTAAAAAATCAGATTGGGAACTCAGCAACATATGTATTTATGTCATAAAGAAAGTAAGGAATTGGAGTGATTTTGGTTAGTCAAGGCTCGGGTAGTGCATAATCGTAATTCTAGTATTGTTGTGCGGTGGATTTTGAATCTCTCTTTATTAATATTACTTTTGGTTTATTCACGAAGATAGAGTGATTAAATGGTCATAAAATAAAGTTGTTGGTTGTGGAAATTGCAAAAACGTCGTGAGGGATATTTTATGGTACATATTGATGTTGGAGATGATGTTATTAATGTTAATATTGTTGTTGTTGTTATTGGTTGCTGAATTAAGATTTCGGGCTAGCCATATAAACAGAGGAGATGCTGCCGAAATTTTGGCAGATTCTAGAAAGGTTTACTTGAAAGTTTAGCACAAGTATACTACAATGAGTCTAACGATAGTGTGAATCCTCTTAAATGTAGACTTGCGAGCTAGGACGAATAAGTGTAGATAATTGGAAGCTGAACAGTTATGTTAAGGCTCGTCCGTTTCTTTCAAAGGCATGATTCCGATGTTATGATTCCATAAATGTTTCCATAACCTCCTTGTTTTCAAAATCTAGAAGTTCATGATTCTTAAAGCTTCTCATGATGTTAAAGATGAGAATGTTGAGTTATTTCATGATTTTCTCAATTTTATTCATTGGTGTTGATCTCGCCTTATAATAATTATTCCTTTAAGGTGAGAAAGACCGATGATGATTACTCCATAATATAATCGGAGGTTACCGACCTTACATCACTCCGATAGAGTCATAGTGTTCTTGGGCTCTCATGCATGTTACTCATGTTATATATATATATATATATATATATATATATATATATATATATATATATATATATATATATATATATATATATATATATACACACACAAACTGATTCCCTTACTAAAGGGCCGGGTACGGTATATATTTACATAACCGAGTCCCCTTACTAATGGATTGGGTACGGTATATATTTACATAACCGAGTCCCTTACTAATGGGCCGGGTACGGTATATATTTACATAACCAAGTCCCTTACTAAAGGGGACCGGGTACGGTATATATTTATATAACCGAGTCCCTTACTAAAGGGCCAGGTACGGTATATATTTACATAACCGAGTCTCTTACTAAAGGGTCGGGTACGGTACATATTTACATAATCGAGTCCCTTACTAAAGGGCCGGGTACGGTATATATTTATATAGCCGAGTCCCATAATGGGCCGAGTACGGTATATAGAGTATATATATGCATGACTCACCACATAAGGTACAGATGCATTGTATCCTTGATTATCATACTTATGTAATGTCATCTTTTCATTCAGTCATGACCTTTACTACTGTGTTTCATGCTTTACATATTCAGTACATTTTTCATACGGACCCCTTTTCTTCGAGGGTTGCGTTTCATGCCCGCAGGTGCAGACACTCAGTTTGGTGATCCGCCAGCCTAAGACTTCTGCCCAGCTGATTGGAGAGCTCCATTATTCTGGAGCTTGATTCATTTTGGTATAGATCCCTTTTGATATAGACTTATGCATGTTCAGGGGTACGGCGGGGCCCTGACCCGTCATATGTCACCGTTATATTCTTAGAGGTCTGTAGACATGTGTGGGTTGTGTGTATGTTTGGACAGCTATATCGACGCAGTTCGTTTTGGATATCCCCGTATATAGTGGCAACCTTGTCGGCTTGCATATTTTATTATGTTTTGGTTAGCTATGACTCCTCAGGAGACAGGTTCACTCTGATATATGACAGTACGAGTCTACAACATGCTTTTACAAATTACCATATTGTCCTTAGTTTCAGTCTGATTATATCTAGCAGGTTCGTATGCGAGTGTCCAACTCGGGCCATGACTTCAGCTTGGGTCGTGACATATAAATAGGAGGCTGCGGGGCATTTAGGAATGATTGACCTTTCTTTCTCATCCTAGATTGTGCGATAGAGCTATGTTATCTGGATTTTCTTTTTTCCTAATCGTGTGTTATGATTTCAGTGATACTTGTGAAGAGGAAAGCTACAGCGGCCAAAAAGGGCAAAACAGTAGCCGGAAGGCGGACTGAATGGGAGCCACCGATAGATATAGAAGAGGGTGAGTTCCACAAATAGGTTCTATCTCGGACCTCTTGTACTTTACCCATTTCAGAGGAGCAAGAAGGGGCCTCAGCTCCAGCTCCAATACCCCAAGTTCCCTCACTAGATGCCACGGGCCAGGAGATGTAACAGGCCATTCTTTTGCTGACTTAGTTAGTGGCCGCTCGGTCCCAACGACAATGTACGGGACATGGTGACAGAGCTATCAGTGCTAGAGCCCGTGATTTCATTTGTTTGAACCCTCCGAAGTTTTTTGGGTCGAAATCGGATGAGGACCCACAGAGCTTTATAGATGAAATATCGAGAACCTTGCGGATAATACATGCTTCGAATGTGGAGTCGGTAGAGTTGGCCTCCTATAGATTATGGGATGTTGCGGTTCATTGGTATACGGTTTGGATGTCTTCTATATCAGTCAATGCTCCTCCACTGGTATGGAAAGAGCTTGTGGATGCTTTTCTCCGACATCACTTGTCGCCAGAGGTTCAATGAGCCAGAGTTGATGAGTTTTTAAATCTTAGACAAGGGAATATGAGTGCTCGAGAGTACGTCTTCACTTTAATTCCATGGAAAGGTATGCCACAGCCTTGGTAGATGATATGGGAGATCGTGTACATCGGTTTGTGAGTGGTTTGGGGCAACATTTGATTAAGGAGTGCTTGACGGCCTCACTCCAGGAAGGAATGGATATCTCTCTATTACACCTCAAAAAAAAAATTGCATCGTTTGCGTTGGAAGTAAACTAACATAAGCTCGGAGAGGTCATGGAACCCTTATAAGGTTAAGGAATACTCTTAACAAGTGTTAAGCAAGTTTCTAAAGGTTCCGGGATCAAAAAAATCGAAGAAAATAAGTTTGATGAAAAAGTTGACAGAAATTTTGGGTCAACTTTAGAGGGGTATATCTCTAGGTATATCAGGAGTTTTGAGGTGTTTCAAGAGCCTAAAATAAAGTTCGTCGATTTTAGTTTCCAACGCAACAAACTGTTTGTTAATACCACATCAGAGTAGGGAGTTATGGGCATTTTAAAACGGACTGCCAGAAGCTGTGAACCTACGCGAAAATTCTAGAAACCTCTTAAAAGGTCGATTAAATTAGGCCCACTGGCCCAACCCGAATTGGGCTGCTATATATATCCCTTTAAGTCATCCAAATCACCTAATTTCTCAGCGTTTCTTATCTCCACCCTTCTCTAGAGCCTTCCACACTTATCTCCCCATTATAAGAGAATTATTGAGGATTCTTGAAGGTTCTACAACATTCCACAACCTTCCATACCATTGAAACAAAAGATCAAACATCAAAATCTTAATATAATCTATGGAAGATGATTATTCTTGTTTCTCTTCAATGTTGTGATGAACTTGAGCTTAGGAGAAGTTGAGTGAGGTGAAATTCTTCCATTATAAGGTATGTTCCCTATCTTATCTATATGATTGAGTTGGTTTAAAGGTTTAATAACTCTTGAAAAAGAAAAGAATCAAAGTGGAGAAGTCAAAAAGTATTGAATTGAAGATGATGACTATGGGATGAATTTGAAAGGAGATTTTGGATTAATTTGAGATTAAATTGAATATAATTCTTTGATTACGGTATTGTGGATATTGTTATGGTTGGTTGAGAAATTGGGGAAAAACATCGTGTGGGATGTTTTATGGAGTAAATTGGTGTTGATGATGATGTTGTTGATATTAGTATTGCTATTGTTGTTGTTTTGTTGGTATTGTGATTTCGGGCTAGGGATATAAATAGGGGAGATGTTGCCCGAATTTCGGCAGATTTTAAAAGGAATTAATTTGAGGGCTTAAGACAAGCATATGACGATAAGCCTAATAATAGTATAAATTTTCTTGAATGTAGATTTACGAGCTTGGAAGGATAAGTGTTAAGTAGTGGGAAACTGAAAAGGTATGTAAGGCTAAACCCTTACTTTCTAAAGGCATGATTCCTTTCTTATGAACATATATATGTCTTCCATAACATTCTTATTCCCAAAGTCTAGAAGTTCATGATTCTTAGAGTTTCTTATGATGCTAAAGATAAGTATGTTCCATGATGATAATGATTCCATTCTTGGACATTCCAAAGCTTATGGATTTGGCGCTATTATGAGATTGTTGAGCTTATTTCATGATTTTCTTGATTCCATCCATTGTTGTCGATCTCACCTTATCATAATTGTTCCTTCAATGTGGGATAAAGCGATGATGATTATGCTATAATATAAATCGGAGGTTATCGACCTTACTTGGGCTCTCATGCATGCTTTATGTATATGGGCTCTCATGCATGCTTTATGTATATGTATAGGTATAATTACACCGAGCCTAGTTGGCGGGGAAGACACCACTACGGTGGGCGTATTGGGCGGCTTATATATAATGATAATAACACCGTACCTATATGACACGAGCAGACACCACTAGTGGGCGGCATGAGATGATTACCCCGGACGCGGGCTAATGATGATAACACCGTGCCTATATGGTCAAGCGGTTTATATATATATATATATATATATATATATATATATATATATATATATATATATATATATATATATATATATATATATATATATATAATGTTGATTTAAAAAGTTAAAGCTGGCATGCATGGTATCCGCCTAAAAAGGTAATCAGATATATGGGTTATCTCTTTATCTCATGCTTCTTTATTCTTGTTTGTGTTATTATTCATGCCTTACATACTCAGTACACTGTTCGTACTAATGTCCCTTCTTGTGGACGCTGCACTCATGCCAGCAGGTAGGCAGGGAGGCGGATCAAATCCGTAGGTACGTCATCAGCGGATTCCCAGGAGCACTCCACTGACTTCGGAGCTGCAGTCTATTAGTATAGGTCTTCATAGTCACTTGTATTCTATGTAGAGGCTCGTAGACATATGTGTATAGTTAGACGTTTCATAACCCTACCGGTTCATATCGTTGTATAACATTTTAGTAGCCTTGTTGACTGGTGATGATGGGTATAATTATTGAAGATTATATAGAGATGTGCCGTTATGTTATGATATATGTCCTTATAGATTATGATATCCATGAGCTATCTTTATGGTCCACCCAGGAATGATTATGAGATATATGTTTAGAGGTGCTCGGTGGGTTACCTTTGGGTGCCTGTCATGGCCCGCTAGTTGGGTCGTGACACACTCGTATTCAGGCTCATGCCCAGAATTTGAAAGAACAGCAGCAACCGCAAAGAGATGAGCGTGATTCTGATAGAGGTTATAGTAAGAAGGCCAGATCTTCAGGTGCTGCCAGTGAGTTCGGAAGGAGTGAGAGGCGCCAACATTCTAGGCACTTAGGCCATTCAGTGGCTAGTGCACCTCCTCGATTGGCAGTGTTATATCCGGCATTTTTGCATATTCGGAAAACTCGAAATATTTTGACTTGTAAGGAACGAGGCCACATTTGGACCTTACTTAGTATGAATGTGTCGGTTATGAAAACATTGGTGCGAAAATACCGAGGAAGGCTAGGGGCAAAATTGGAAATTTGGAAAATAGTTTCATGAATTACAAGAAATGGATATGGAATAATTGGGCTTGGAAATTCAAAAAAAAAAAAAAAAGAGAAGCCCAACCGGCCATGGGGGCTAGCCCAAGCCCATGGATTTTATTAATTATCCATGGGATAATTAATATAAAGGGATCATTATGTATAGAAACTTCAAGAAAAATCAAGAAATAAGAGCAAAAAAAAAAAAAAGAAGAGAGAAAACGGCCAAGAGAGAAAGAGAAGAGAAAAGGAAAGAAAAATAAAATAAAAATTCCTAGCCTTCAATCTTGGTCCAAAAATTGTAATTCTCTTGTATTCTTATCAAGCTCAATATCCTCTTCAAGGTGGTATAATTTTCAAGGCAAGGAAGTGCTTGTGTTGGCAAGGAGAATTTATTGGAAAAGGGTAAGAATTTCATATTTTTATTATGTTATAGAAGGTTATATATATGTTATGGTGTGTAGAATTGAATGAGAATTATGGAAATTGTGATGTGTGGTTGCATGGCCGTGTGTGTGTGTGTGAAGTGCATGTGGCCGTGTACATGCATTGCTATGTAGTTAAGATGAGTTGAATTTTATGTTGTATTCTAGTTGTGGTTATGATGGAATTCATATTGGAAATGAAAGTTGAATGAATTTGATGGAAGTTGGGAAACTAGATGTTGGCCGTGTGGTATGGAAGTTAAAATGAAAATGAATTAATTTTGTTTGCTATGTTAATTGTGTTGCTAAGGCCTTGTGAAGTAGATGGAAGAATAATGGTTTAAGTTAACATGAAGAATTTGTTGGTAAGTTGTTGTCGGAAAGTATGCGATTTTATATAGTTCATGTAATTATAAGAATTGAAGTTGTAAGGTGCAAATGGTGATTGTTGTAAGTGAAATTGAAAGATAAAAATGTGTTGTGAATGTTTATGTTGAAAGTTGGAAGCTTTGGATGAATTATGGTTTCGGTGAAACTTTTGTATGATTTGTGAAATAATGTGAAATGCTTCCGAATTGCGTTTGAATGACCTTGAATTAGAGAATGAATATGAAAATGTCGATATTAGTTTGAAAGTGTCACACCCCAATCTTGATCAGGGTGTGATGGGCACCCGACCCCGTAACCGGAGCCGAGCGAACCCGCTGACTCCTACCACGTACTCAATTTTTTTTTCAAAACCTTTAAGACAAGTAAACATAAATAGTTTATTGAAATATCCTTTTGTTGCTTTTAAATCAAATAAAATATGTAACTGTGCATAACTCGTATCATAATACAAACTGACTCCCGAAACCCATGACTCTGTCTGCAAAGTCTCTAACTGTAATCAGAAATCCTGGCACGTGTGCTATGACTCGGCTACACTCCAGGCCAAATGGAGCTTGCCAATTTCGCTGGAACATCTTCTATCTTGGCTTCTATCCGTCTGGGTGTACCTGCGTGGCATGAACGCAGCCCCCGAAGAAGAGGGGTCAGTACGAGCAATGTACTGAGTATGTAAGACATGAACAGTAACAACATAGTAAAAACTGTACATATGAGACATATCATGTGTAAGACGGTAACCTGTGCAGAGTAATAACTATATGGAAGCATAGACAGTACCACAGTATAGAGGAGCAACCTGTACATGTGAGTGCCACTCAGGGCGGAGACCATGCACGCTTAGCTTTTTTTCTTTTTCTTATTCTGAACACGGTGTTTCTTGTTTTTGTACATAGAAAACAGATACTTTTCAGAAAACAGTATTTTTTTTTGCTTGCAGTACAGACGCCGAATTCATCGGCTCTCCCAACCCCCCTCCCCAACGGTGTCCCAAGTATATCATATTATATATATATAGCACGAACAGACGCCGCGTACGGCTCTCCCATAAATCCCGCGTCCGGGCATCCCGCGTCCGGGATGATAAGCCACTTGAATCGGGGGACACGATTTGCCCTCCCCATTCCTCACATATACGGTGTATACAAGTACATTCATCAATATCAGGTATTATATACATTATTATATAAACGAACAAACGATGCATGGGAGCCCAAGGAAAAGCTATAACGCTATCGGAGTGACGTAAGGTCGGTAACCTCCGATTTATTATGAAATAACCATGGGCGCTTTATCTCACCTTGAAGGAACTAGTAGTAAGGCGAGACAATCAATGAAGGTCAACATTATGAATAAGCATGGAGTAGAATCATAGTATAGCATTTCATGTACTTTGGAACCTTTAGACATGAGATCATTCTCGTCATAGTTATCATAGTACCATTCTCATTTTCTTTGACATCGTCATAGCCATTGAAAAACATAGCCTTGACTATTATCGTTATATACCTTTCTTATTCCTGGCTTCATTATTATCATCATGGAACTATGGTCGTCGTTTTAGTTAGTAGGACTTTCGATGTTATAAAGCTTGGTTTTTAAAGAAAAAAGCGAGTATTTTGGACAAACACTGGTAAACTTTTTTTAGAGGAGAAAATCATGCGTTGGGGTCGAAGGTTTAGTTAAAACAACTACTAATTTGATACTAGGAACAATAACCAAAAACTTTTATTAGCTATAGCATGAAAATAAGCTTAATGTAACAATAAGAAGGGATTTGGGAATAGTGGGCCCGCCTCGGTCGAATGAGGCGGCGTACACAATTTACGTATAATACATTTCATAATGTTGCTTATGGAAGTCTTAGGATGATCGGGTCGTATTCTTGCAAGTCCTAGGGTGTTTCGACCTTTCTTTCACTATTCAAGCACTTTCGGTTCAATGCCACTGAATGAATAGTAACTAGTTTTCAATCTCAGGTTTCTAGAGTTAGGGAAGTCCCCGAGGCGCGAAATCAAGCCTACACGTCTAAGACATGCCAAAGAAAGGAAATAAAGTCTTACATACCTCTTTCCGCTCCATATGCTGTTCCAAATTCAAGCTCCAAATTCGCCAAAATCTACAATTTGGTCATGTTTACCAAAACTTAATTAGTGCATTTAGAACTGGATTCTTCAAATGACACTTGGCTACCGAAATTTCGGCAGCATTTCCCCTGTAAATATACCATGCCACCGAGTTTAACTCGGCCGATTTCAACCAACAACAATCCCGGGAATGCAACCCGGCCAAACTATCAACATAAAGTCAACAACCGTGCTACCAATTTCCATATTCAATCCAAACTACATTATAATAACTCAATGAATATATTACTTCCTTCAAAGCCTTCCAACTCCAATGAAAACACTAATAACCTTATAATACATGTTCCAACAACACCATACCAATATCATTGTCTTTCATTCATGTAAAAACATAATATTCAATTTACACAAACTTCAACCACAAGCCTCCAGTTACCATAATTTCTCTAAGATCATTAAGCTTTTCATTAGCAATATAGAATCCACAACATAACAACAATCAAAATGCTACATGAATTCAATTCGTCATACCTCACAACATCATCCCTATTTTCGGCCACAACAACAACATGCATGTTTTCATGAATTTTCATCCGTTTCTATACATTTCAACAACAACAAGCACATTATATGAAATTAGTCCATTCTCTCCATACCTTGTCACACATGCACGGCCCAACTTCAACATTGTTCTTCTATGAACTTCATTCATTTCTTGGCATTACCACATATACAATTTATCCATGACAACAACACAATCGAAATACTAAATAAAATCCATTCATCACATTTATACAATACACTACATGTTCGGCCATAACCACACACACACCCCTACATCCATTTTCTTCATTCTACCATACTCAACAACATGCACAAACATTCATAACATCAAGAGGAAATGAATTCTTACCTTTTTCCTTCAACTTCTCCTTTACTTATGATCATGAACTTGCAACAAAGAGGGGGTTTCTTGCTCCAACAACTCTTCCATGTTAAAGAGGGCCTTCAAATTGGTAGAAAACTAGAAGGAACTAATTTTTCCAAGACCAACATAGAGGGGCTGGTTTCGGCCAGCCCCTTGGCTGATTTTCTCCTTCTTCTTTTTTTTCTTTCTTTCTTGTTCTTTCTCTCTTGTTACAAAAAAATGACCACTCCTCTCTCTTATATATATATATACATTGCATGCATGTGAGGGGCACATGCCCCTCTCTAGAAAAGTCTTCCATTTTTCTTGATTTTTCTTGAAATTCCTCTTTATCAAAAGATGACTCACTTGTCATCATTTTCCATTATTTTCTTTTTCTTTGTGTCACATGGCCAATTTGGCCCTTTTTAGAATTTTCATGAATCCTTGGTGAAATTACTATTTTACCCCTCGACTTTCCTTAATATTACCATTTTGTCCCTAACCTTCCACATTATTTTCACGGCCCATTTTGCGAGTTTCTCTTCTTGCCCTTAGCCTTTCTCAATATTTCCACAATACCAATATTCATAAATAATATTCCCAACAACTTCGACATTAAAATTATTTTAGAACATAGTCTTTGTCCTCAATTTCTCACCATTGTCCCACAACGTCCGGACATACGAAATACGGGCTATAACAGAAAGTGTGAAGTTGGAGTCGAAGTTGTTGCATTATGTAGAAAGAGGGACTACTTATGTTATAATGTGTTTGGTATTGAATTTCGATGTTGTTAGTGTTGTTATTGGTATGATTGTTGATATTCTGAGCCGAGTCATATTCTCGGGGCAGCGAATCTATAGGGGAGGTGCTGCCCAAATTTCTGTAGACAAGAAAGGGCTAAGAATGAATCTCTAAAAGCTTATGACTTACAATTGGTAATTGTGACCATTTGTAGATTTTGGAGCAAACGGGATTTGAGTTTAAGCGAGCGTAAGACGTCCGCAAGGTATGTAAAGCCTATCTTTTCTTCATTTGGCATGTCCTATGTTACATCTCGTAATTTTGCACGTCGAAAAATTTTTAAGTTGTTTGCGATAAATTAGGGACGAGGTTATTTTCCGACTTTGTTGAAAGACATAAGCATTCTATGATTTTATGGGATGGAAATGTTAATAAAAATTTGGGCTTAAAAGTGGAATTTTGGAAATTTGTAGTTCATGAGAAATAAGGCCACATGTATTGTGGGCCATAGCTACATGGAGGGTTAATATTTGTAGAGATAGATGACTTGTTGAGTCATTTTCATTATGTTCATCCTTTGGAAATTTCTTGAAACTTGGAGAAATTTGAAGAAAATTTGGAGGGAAAAGAAAAAAAAAAAAGAGAAAGGAGGCACATGACCGGCCATGTGCTTGGCCATGTGCATGGTCATGTGCCATATTAGTATATATGGATGACCAAGCTCATTATTTTCATCATACTCCACTCTAGAAATTTCATGAATTATGAAGAAAAAGAAAGAGGAGAAAACGGCCAGGGGGCTGGCCGAAACCAGCCCCTCCAATTTGATCTTGAAAAATTGGTTGCTTCATGCTCCTTCACTAATTGGAAGGTCCTCGTCGACGTGGAGTAGTTGTTGGAAGAAGAAAATCATTCGTCTTGCAAAGAGCAAGTCTAGCCGAGAAAGGAGGAAGATGAAATGAAAGGTATGGTTCAATCCTCTTTTACATGTTTTATGGATGTTTTGGACGTGTTATGATGCGTGGGAATGGATAAAAATCATGAAATGTTGTATGTGGTGTGTGTGGCCGTGAGAATGGATTGTTGGTGTAGAAGGAATGAATTGATTTTAGTTAGTGTTCTTGGTTATTGTTGTTGCAAATTCTATGTTAAGAATGATGATTTAATGGCTCATGTTGAAATGGTAGTTGTTAAGCCGTGTGTAGGGGCTGTTTTTGGTAGAATATGATGAATTAAATTTATTAGGTGTTGCATGGAACAAATGGATTGATTTTGTTTAATATTTTGATTGTTGTGTTGAGGTTGGATGTTGGCCGTGCATGGGCTGTTTTGGGGCAGCCATATTAAGCCAATGTTTCCTAGTGCTTTGGTTGTTGTCATTATGAAATTGTGATGTGAAAATGAAGGTAAATGATTCAAGTCGAAGTAGAAAATGTGTTATGAACATTTCTAGTGAAGTTGGAAGGTTTCGGGTAAGATTGAATGTTGGTTGGACATCTTGAAATTATCTATCGACATTGTTATTATGATTGGTAGTATTGTTGTTGGATTGGCCGGGTTGAATTCCCCGGATTTCTGTATGTTGATTTGGGCCGAGCCATATTCTCGGGACGGTGCATTTACAGAGGAGGTGCTGCCGAAATTTCGGTAGCCTATAAGTGAACTTGTATGAAGAATTAAGGCAAACACAAGTCGATGAATCTAATGATCATATGGATCCTTTTGAATGTAGATAAGCAAGTTGGGATGAACAAGTGTAGCTAGCAAGGCGGCGCAGGTATGTGAGGCTTACTTTTCTTTTATGGCATGTCCTAGAGCCAATAAGTTGCGACATAATGTGTACTTGGGGTAATTCCGCTCTTGATTTCCGAGTCTGTTTATGATTCTGATTTATGTTATACATAAGCATGTTAGTATCACTAAGCTGTGTATGTTTGGTCAATGAGTAAGTACGAGAAGGTTCTGTAACTAAAAGAGTTCTGTAAGTACGAACACTCCTAACTTTTGTATGTGGTCTCGGATTGTCTTTTAGATTTCATAGACGACCCGTTGGTGACTAAAGATCATAACTTCTGTATATTGTTTCGAGTTTGTGCAAAGTGGGCCCACAACCTCCGCTATCTCTCCTATGCATGTCTGTATGGTATCTGGTGTGTTTATCGCTTCTGATTCCCCGAAAGTTCTGTATGATTAAACGCTTCTTACTTCTGTAAATGATCTCGGATTTTTGCGTTGGAAAGTCTGTTTGATATGATATGCTTTGACCACCGATCGAAACGTCCCGGCGTTCTGACACAATAATCGCAACGTCCGGTAAGGATTGATCTGAAATTCGCTTCTGAGCCTCAGATATCGGTAAGAATATTCGTTTGTCGAGTCTTGACTTATATGCATATGTTTCTGCACTACTCTGCTCGTGCAAGGCTCAATGTATCTTTCCTCGCGTCCGGGCCGGGTTACGATATGTTATCGTGCGCATTACGCCGCACCGTCTCGTTACGTCTCGCTCACCGCGTCCCGGGCCGGGTTCCGTTATCGTGCACCTCTGCTCGCATTGTTCACCGCGTCCCTCGCGCGGGCCGGGCTCTGTTTTATGATATTATGATTTGATGTATGGGGTGGTGGCCAGGATGGCATTTGATCTGTCTGTTCACCGCGTCCCGTACTAGAGGGCCGGGTTCTGTTACCGCGCCACTCACTGGAGGGCCGGGTTCTGATATATGTACGCTACGGCGTTCTGATTATATGCATTTCTGATATATGACTCTGATTCTGTTACCGCGTCCCTCAAGAGGGCCGGGATCTGTTATCTGCATATGGGTATGATCTGTTTCGATACTCTGTACGTTCTGTTCTGCATATAAATCTGATTTGTAACAGTATTCTGTACGTCTGTATGATCCTTCGTATCGCATGTACGATCCGTCTCGCGGCATTCGTATGTTCGACGATCCGTATAGTACGTATGAGTTGCCTCGGACATTTTGTACGTTCTGCATAATTTGTGTCGGTACATAGGATCTGCGTCTGACATTACGCTCACTCTGTATCCCGGTTCTGATTCTGGTTCTGTCTATATACCTCTGTACGTCTGTTCTGTTTACAACCCGTCTGATATACTCTGTACGTTTGCTCCGATTACGGTCCGTCCCGGGTACGTCCGTATGCCTCGTACTTCCGATTACGTCTACGATTTTATTCGTTATGCTTCCGTACTCACGGATACAACTAAGGTCTTGTCCGCTGGTACGTATTGCCGAGTCGATTATGGTTCTCGCTCCTACTTCGTACTCTAATTTTGGTTATGTTATGTTTATAGTTTTTCGGCTTCACATACTCGCACATTTTTTTTGTATCGACCCCCGTTCTTCGGGGTCGCGTTTCATGCCGCGCGGTACCCACGATGAGTTGATGATGTTCCGGATGGATCGAAGAGCTCCAACTCCTTCTCGGAGCACCGCCGAGTCGTAGTATGCACGTTATGTCTTCCGGATGGTACTGTAGACTTTGCAGACAATGGTGTGGGTATAGAATGTCGGTTGTATGGGCGGCTTCATCAGCCGACGTCTTGTATAGTGTTATGTATGAATTTTGTCAGATTACAGATTTTATTTGATTTGGTATGTATTATATTTTGGTATGATTTAGAAAAACAAAAATTACGTGTGCAATAAGGGTCTGCGGGTTCGCTCGGCCTTAAATCAAGGTCGAGTGCCCATCACGTCCCTCGGAAACTGGGGCGTGACATCCTAGTCATACTAGGTTAAGATCGGAACCTCGGGGATAATTCTGCTCTTGGAAATTCGAGTCTGATTTTGAGTACTATTCATTCAAATAAGATTTGAACTACAATCTTTGCATTTGGTTGAAAGAATGCTTAAACCTCCATAACTTCCGCAAATGTATCCGAATCGCTTTGAAACTCTCACAAATGACTTTATGGATCCCAATGTTTGCAATTTATGTCCGCCGCCCGACTTGACCCGAGGTGGGCCCGCAAGTCCCGAGAATTCCCTTATTTGGTTTGTTTGTCTCAGTTTCGTATGATATGAAAAGGAAACGTTTGCCTATGACTCTAAAGTCCATTCGAAATGTCCTATAATGTTGTTTGAACGTTCATTACTGTGAATGACACTAAGTTTTTCCGAAAACGACCTACGACGTGTTTTTCGAAAAATTGATAAACTAAATGTCCGTAACCTTGATATATTAGTTCTGATTAACTCGATACTCATTTTAAGCCTTCTGAGGCTAATGTAAAGGTATATGAAATCATGTGTCGAGTCTTGGAATTTACTTTTAATATGCATACGGTTTCTGCACTACTCTGCTCGTGCCAATGGTTATGATTCCGTTCGCGGCATCTCCGGCCGGTTCGTGATCGTGCGCATTATGACATATTCAAATAAGATGTGTGTTTTCGAGACCTCGCCATAGGGCCGGTTTCCGTTTATGGTGTTATGATGTGATATGGCATCCGATATATTCGATGATTTGATGTGTGTGATGTTATGACGTGTTCGGAGACGTGCGGAGATTTGAAAACTTCTGAGTATGATGTGTTGTGGCACCGCCGTCGGGGGTGACCACGTTCCCGAGCCTTATGCATGATTTTTATTTGCATTCGTACATTTGCATTCGCACAAAAGTTTGATCCGTTACTCGTATTTGTTTCGTATCTTCGGACTCCGGTCATGATTTGGTTTGTCGTACCTCCCCGTTTACATACTCGCACTTCTTTCGTACCGACCCCCTTCTTCTGGGGTCGCGTTTCATGCCCGCAGCACGTACGCTCTGGTTGGGCAATCCTCCGCTTTAGGCTACCCGGGTCACATTTTGGAGTGCTCCTTGATCCGAGCCCATATTTTGGTATATGTTTTGCTATGCACATTCTCACATTTGTGACTGTTCGGCACGGCGGGGCCCCCGTCCCGTCATATGTTCGCATGTTCTCGTTCGTTTGTGAGGCCCGTAGTCATATTTGTGGGTCAGCGGGTCCGGTTTGTTCGTATGTGATTCGTTTGCGCCCTTAAGCGCCCCGCATGTTACTATGGCCGATATGGCCCACATGTTTGTATGTATGTACGTGTCCGGGCGACGTGCATTCCGTCGCCTTGATTTTGATATGATGATTTTGCACGGCGACCGCTAGTAGCATTCGTTTCGCATATTTGTGCGATGTCTCGGCTATCCGCTATCGGTATGAATAATGTCCGTTGAATCCGGATATGTCCTAATATGACAATTTGGTTCGTAAGTTTGTTTGGGTGCCTAAGTAGGGCACCGCCACGCCCACGGGCCGGGTCGTGACAAAAGTGGTATCGAGCGGTTGTCCTCGGAATGTCTGCGGTGTCGTGTCTCGTAGTCTTGTTTATCGGTGTGTGTGCACCACATCTATAAACAGTGAGGCTACAGGACATTTAGGATGTTTCTCTTTCTTTGGATCTTAGATCGTGCGATAGAGCCGCATTGTTAGGACGGTTCCTCCCAACGAATTGTCGTGTTCACAACCGAGGCTCCAAAAGAGCAACAAATAAGATTTTGGGAAATTATTTCGATCCTCTTCCGCAGTGATTGTAGATTGACAAAGAATGAAGAGGACTCGCTTCTCGACGACGGGGATGAGGGTGCTAAGAAAGCCCCCAGATGTCACCAGACCGAGTAGGTAGAGCCCCGCCACTCGATTGAGACAGATCCTTCTGAGATCCCACGGAGGACGCTTATGATACGGATCCGTCGAGGACCCGCCACACCCTCCAGAGTTTCCGACCCCTAGAGCGCAGGGATTCCGCGAGGGTGGCTATGAAATGCATCTCTCGGAGATCCGGCGATGACTCCTCCGTAGTTTCTACCTCCACGGGAGGAGGATAGTTACGAGATAGACCTATCGGAGCATTCTTCTCCGGGACCACGGAGGAGAGAGACTTTCGGAATATGCAAATGCTCCTGCGGGAGCACCCCATCAGCCCGCCACCTCGGAGAGTGCTGCGATTTCTCTCGTTTCTTTGTCCCGGTCACCAAGAGCGAGCCGGAATTGTCCGATTATCTATACCCCTCCGATTCAGACGCGGGTAATAGCGGGAGCCGATAGGTGGGGAGCGGACGACGAGGATGATGATGGACATACTTCTCACCGCTCCCCGGTCGACCCGAGATTGATTATTTATAAGTATATGAGTTTCCTAGAATTTCCTATGTGTGTGATTTCGTAGAATATTATTCAATGACGATTAAAGACCCGGTGTTAAAAGCAAGGGCAACCGAGGGTCCCCGCCACCAAGATAAATCTAGAAACCCTAGACGAAAGGGAATATTGAAGATTCAGAAGGGCAATATGATAATTGTATGGTTTAGATCGGGGCGGGACCCGCTATGAAAACTGTCTGAAAATTTACTAAGACCCCAATCTGCCCTAAATTGAGTGACAAAGGTCGTGTGGGGCAGTCAACGCAGTTATATTAGCAATAACGCAACAAAACGCATGAAAGTTTCGAGGTTAAGCGTGCTGGGGCCAGAGCAATTCTGGGATGGGTGACCCCCCTGGGAAATGTGCTAAGGTGATAAATGGAAGATGCATATCTGTGGTATTATAAATGAATTGGGGTAAGATGTAAGGTAAGTTGAGATAATATGTTGAGGCAGGACTAGTTACGAAAGTATGGTTGAGGTAGGCTAAGCGGAGCGTGGCAAATTAAATGCGAAAGAAGGTGGAAGGTTGAGAGAGGGAAACGTCCTTATCGTAAGAAAAGGATATGGTTAAGTAAGATTTTATTCGATGTTCCCGGCCTATAAATTATTTTGTGATGACAAGTAAATTGTGCAGGGAGGAATCGATAAAAGGATTTAAATGAGAATTCGGAAACCTCGCGAATAGATATGCTGCAACCGTACTGTTATGATAAGACGATGATAAGGAGAAAAGGTTATGTGCATAGGTATAAGAAAGTAAGAAAGGGGCCTAAAGGTTATTGTACAGGGTAAACAGAATTTCGTAAGGATACAGACTTATTTGCTATAGCCGATTGGATGCTTTGATGAAATGATTCAAGGTACAAAGATTAGAGTGAGTAATGGAATGTTGACAAGGGAATTTTCGTAAGTCACGGAAACATTAGTGAAAATGGTCTGACTCTGATCATGATTCTGTTTGTCAAACTTCTGCACCTCCGATTTTGATGAAGCTCTGTCTAATATGCCTCTGTACTTCCGAATCTGACTACGTTTTTGTCCGACATACCTCTGTACGTCCGACCCTGACTGCAAATCTGTCTGATATATATCTGTACGTCTGACTCTGATCACGGATCTGTTTGGCATACTCCTATACGTCTGGCTCTGATTACAGGTCTGTTCGGCATAATTCAATATATATGACTCTGATTATGAACCCGTCTGATATGTTTCTGTGCGTCTGGCTCTAATTATGAATCTGCTTGGTATAACGTCGGAGTATGATTCATCGTCCGCCGTACTTCGCATTCGATTCGGATATGACTCCGTCTGACATCCGTCTGATCTTCTGATTTCGATGAAGATTCTCTTCGCCATATATCTTATTTGAGATTGTAAGAGCCGCTAGACTAATAAGGATTCCGAACAACCCTAATATGGTAACATCGGACAAGGATAAAAGGAGATAGAAAACGAATGCCCTTACAAGTGCTCTGATCTAATATGAGTACGTAGTTGGCAAGAGGACCTCCCTGATTTATCATGTTTCTCCACGCGGTGAATTCAACATTCGAGGACGAATGTTCTAAAGGGGGGGAGGATGTTATATCCGGCATTTTTGCATATTCGGAAAATTCAAAATATTTTGACTTGTAAGGAACGAGGCCACATTTGGACCTTACTTAGTATGAATGTGTCGGTTATGAAAACATTGGTGCGAAAATACCGAGGAAGGCTAGGGGCAAAATTGGAAATTTGGAAAATAGTTTCATGAATTACAAGAAATGGATATGGAATAATTGGGCTTGGAAATTTTAAAAAAAAAAACAAAAAAAGAAAAGCCCAACCGGCCATGGGGGCTAGCCCAAGCCCATGGATTTTATTAATTATCCATGGGATAATTAATATAAAGGGATCATTATGTATAGAAACTTCAAGAAAAATCAAGAAATAAGAGCAAAAAAAAAAAGAAGAGAAAAACGGCCAAGAGAGAGAAAGAGAAGAGAAAGGAAAGAAAAAAATTTCCTAGCCTTCAATCTTGGTCCAAAAATTGTAATTCTCTTGTATTCTTATCAAGCTCAATATCCTCTTCAAGGTGGTATAATTTTCAAGGCAAGGAAGTGCTTGTGTTGGCAAGGAGAATTTATTGGAAAAGGGTAAGAATTTCATATTTTTATTATGTTATAGAAGGTTATATATATGTTATGGTGTGTAGAATTGAATGATAATTATGGAAATTGTGATGTGTGGTTGCATGGCCGTGTGTGTGTGTGAAGTGCATGTGGTCGTGTACATGCATTGCTATGTAGTTAAGATGAGTTGAATTTTATGTTGTATTCTAGTTGTGGTTATGATGGAATTCGTATTGGAAATGAAAGTTGAATGAATTTGATGGAAGTTGGGAAACTAGATGTTGGCCGTGTGGTATGGAAGTTGAAATGAAAATGAATTAATTTTGTTTGCTATGTTAATTGTGTTGCTAAGGCCTTGTGAAGTAGATGGAAGAATAATGGTTTAAGTTAACATGAAGAATTTGTTTTTAAGTTGTTGTCGGAAAGTATGCGATTTTATATAGTTCATGTAATTATAAGAATTGAAGTTGTAAGGTGCAAATGGTGATTGTTGTAAGTGAAATTGAAAGATAAAAATGCGTTGTGAATGATTATGTTGAAAGTTGGAAGCTTTGGATGAATTATGGTTTCGGTGAAACTTTTGTATGATTTGTGAAATAATGTGAAATGCTTCCGAATTGCGTTTGAATGACCTTGAATTAGAGAATGAATATGAAAATGTCGATATTAGTTTGAAAGTGTGAAGTTGGAGTCGAAGTTGTTGCATTATGTAGAAAGAGGGACTACTTATGTTATAATGTGTTTAGTATTGAATGTCGATGTTGTTAGTGTTGTTATTGGTATGATTGTTGATATTCTGAGCCGAGTCATATTCTCGGGGCAGCGAATCTATAGGGGAGGTGCTGCTCAAATTTCTGTAGAAAAGAAAGGGCTAAGAATGAATCTCTAAAAGCTTATGACTTACAATTGGTAATTGTGACCATTTGTAGATTTTGGAGCAAACGGGATTTGAGTTTAAGAGAGCGTAAGACGTCCGCAAGGTATGTAAAGCCTATCTTTTCTTCATTTGGCATGTCCTAGTCATACTAGGTTAAGATCGGAACCTCGGGGATAATTCTGCTCTTGGAAATTCGAGTCTGATTTTGAGTATTATTCATTCTGCGCATTTGAACTACAATCTTTGCATTTGGTTGAAAGAATGCTTAAACCTCCATAACTTCCGCAAATGTATCCGAATCGCTTTGAAACTCTCACAAATGACTTTATGGATCCCAATGTTTGCAATTTATGTCTGCCGCCTCGACTTGACCCGAGGTGGGCCCGCAAGTCCCGAGAATTCCCTTATTTGGTTTGTTTGTCTCTCGGGCCGTATGATATGAAAAGGAAACGTTTGCCTATGACTCTAAAGTCCATTCGAAATGTCCTATAATGTTGTTTGAACGTTCATTACCGTGAATGACACTAAGTTTTTCCGAAAACGACCTACGACGTGTTTTTCGAAAAAAAAAATTGATAAACTAAATGTCAAGAACCTTGATATATTAGTTATGATTAACTCGATACTCATTTTAAGCCTTCTGAGGCTAATGTAAAGGTATATGAAATCATGTGTCGAGTCTTGGAATTTATTTTTAATATGCATACGGTTTCTGCACTACTCTGCTCGTGCCAATGGTTATGATTCCGGTCACGGCACCCGGCCGGTTCCGTGATCGTGCGCATTATGACATATTCGGGCAGATGATGTGTTACGGTTTCCGAGACCTCGCCATAGGGCCGGTTTCCGTTTATGGTGTTATGACGTGATATGGCATCCGATATATTCCGATGATTTGATGTGTGTGATGTTATGATGTGTTCGAGATGTACGGATATTTGAAAACTTCGAGTATGATGTGTTGGGCACCGGCCGTGGGGTGACCACGTTCCCGAGCCTTATGCATGATTTTTATTTGCATTACGTACATTTGCATTCCGCACAGTGTTCGATCCGTTACTTTTGTATTTGTTTCGTATCTTCTCGACTCTACCATGATTTGGTTTGTCGTACCTCCGCTTACATACTCGCACTTCTTTCGTACCGACCCCTTTTCTTCGGGGCCGCGTTTCTCATGCCCGCAGGTACGTACGCTCGCTGGGCGATCCTCCGGCTTAGGCTACCCAGTCTGCCACTTTGAGTGCTCCTTGATCCGGAGCCCATAATTTGGTATATGTTTTGCTATGCACATTCTGTACATTTGTAACTGTTCGGGTACGGCGGGGCCCGGTCCCGTCATATGTTCGCATGTTCTGTTCTGTTTGTAGAGGCCTGTAGTCATATTTGTGGGTCATGGGTCCTGTTTGTTCGTATGTGATTCTGTTTGCGCCCTTAAGCGGCCCCGCATGTTACTATAGCCGATATGGCCCATATGTTTGTATGTATGTGTGTGTCTGGGCGATGTGCATTCCGCCAGCTTTGATTTTGATATGATGATTTTGCGCGGGCGACCGCTTAGTAGCATTCATTTCGATTTCAGCGATGTCTCCTATCCGCTATCGGTATGAATAATGTCCGTTGAATCGGATATGTCCTAATATGACAATTTGGTTCGTAAGTTTGTTTGGGGGTGCCTAAGGGGCACCGCCACGCCCACGGGTCGGGTCGCACAGTAGGCAAGAGATTTGATTGTCCTAATTATTCTGGACCAAGTCAGATCTCCAGAGTTTCGGGTTCCCAATATAAAGTTAAATCCGGTCAGATGAGACCGCCCTTATCACAGTGTAATCAATGTGGTAAGCCACATTCTGGACCATGCCGCTTGAGTTCGGATGTTTGCAGTGCCTATGGTCAGCCAGGCTATATTATGCGTAAGTGTCTATTTCTAGGCCGTCGAAGGATGGTGCACCTCTTTTGGACCGGATCTACACGATCATCGTCATCGGTGCACCCTCGTGGACGAGACACTCGTACATCGCCAGTCGTGGTAGAGGTAGAGGGGGAGCGTCTAGCTTGAGCAGTCCTCAGAATCGTATTTATGCATTGACGGGTCCACAAGATCTTGAGTCCTCCCTTGATGTTGTCACAGGTATATTGTTAGTATTCTCTCATGATGTATATGCGTTGATTGATCTGAGTTTTACAATGCTATATGTTACTCCTTATATTGCTGGTTGGATTGGGGCGAAACTTGAGTCGATTAAACCTTTCAAAGTGTTTCATTAATGAGACGTTAAATATGATTAGATGGGAGTTGTAACTTCTTCTCGAAGTAAGAAGTGGAAGGGGATATGTATGTGTTTAAGTACGACCCTTGAGTATAAATATGATAATGATTTAAGAGTACGAAGGGGTAGAAGAGATAAGAGAACGATGTACGTTACTAAGCCATATATTGACAAGGGCCTTTTTATCATATAAAATATATTGGCAAGGATGTTGTACGGAGGTGCGAGTATGAGGAGATATGGATATAAGACAAAGTTAGGAATAAGGTACTGAAAGATTCTTTTTCAGAAGTCCTCTTGTCACAAGATTATTGAGTTAGTAATATAAGGCTGAATAGCTAATGAAGGATGTGAACATTGCTTTGAAGAAATTAGTGGTATGATGGTATATGAATGAGTTTGAAGTCGTAAGTTTATATAAGATGTAACTTCATTAAGGAGATGAATTTGTAGTTTAAAAGAGGTTTGTCTAAAGACCGAGTGTTTATGTGGCAAGGAGAAGGAGGAACATTAACAATCAGGGCAGGTTTTGAGAATAAAATTGGCGCTAGATACCATCACGGTGATGAAATGGGAAAGTGAGTAATAGGAGAAAGGTGATTTTGAAAGAACAGTAAAGAAACTATGAAGATCCTTTTGAGGAAAGATTAGGCCCATCCAGGACCAGTACGTCTACGGGAATATGTGACTCGTTACAAATATGTCCAACCGACCAGATAAATTTAGACGGCGAATAGTCATGACTAAGATTAGTTACGGATTTGCTGAGAGCATGTACTTGCAAGGAAAAGGAGAACTAATGAGATGTTAAGTATAGAATAATGGGCTAACACCCTAAGGGGGGGAAGATGAGACAAACAAATATTGGATTGGAAGTAGGCCTTGTTAAAAGATGGAAATATGATAATAAAGGAATTGGAAACTACCTCAAAGGGATATTACACTAGCGAGCCGATAAGATGTAAGAAATATTTGAGGATAAGTATAACCAGTCAGTCATATGCATGAGTCCCTCATGTGCAGGGCTAAGCAAAGACTAAAAGCGAGCACACTGAGGAGGAAATTACTCAGAATTTCAAGATAAGAGTGTAATAGGACGTTCAGAAAAGAAGAAGCAGAGAAGGAGAGAAGGATTGAGTATGATTGTATTCGAAGTAGATAGTAAACTAAGATAAAAGTTAAGTGAAATAGCCACCGCAAGCTAGTTGTGTGGATTCAAAGTCCCAAAGATCACAGAGCAGTTAGGAAAGCATTGTACAGGGAAGCTTTAAAGGTGAAAGTATTCGAGTCAGAATCTAGTAACATCTTGTCTATGGAAGGAAGTGGAGTTATCAATTGAGAAGGACTAAAATGAAAATGAAATATTCGGAGGAACGCGATTATTTGATGATACAAATGTGTATGATGATATGAGACTTCTAGGCATAGAATGTTCAGGAAATGATCAAAGATGGAATTATTCGATTATCTAGTAGCTTTGGTTACTGAATTAAGATGTTCAGTTCTCTACTAGCACATAAGGATCACTATATACAGAGAAACCTAAAGAATATAGATTACTCCAGTATTCTTTTCCACCTTGAGATAAGTGGGTAAGTAGAGCACACTTTTTTGACCTACAAGGGTATCTCATGAGCATGTATATTAGAACCTTGAAGAAAATTAGGATGACCAGTTAGTATGGATTGAATTTGCATATGGTATTAGTCATCATTCCAATATCCATATGTCTCATATGAAGTTCTATAAGAATGGGAGAATGTCAGATTGTTTGAAATTTTGAATCTTATTTTGGAGAATTTACGAAAAGTATTAAGGAAGGTAAGTATGACCCTTGGATATCTTAGACTTCACAAGATAATAGTCGAAGGACCTACTAGATTTACCCCCAAAAATCAAAATATGTATATTCAGTCTTTTATATGTCTATGTTAAGTATATTGAGAAATTCCCCCATAGTTGTACCAATTGATGATATTTGGAGTATAGAACAATTATTGTATAAGGAAGTCCCTACTACCCTCTCAGATCACCAAAGTTTTAGTATTGTGGATTAAAAACAAGGGATATATGTGAAGGTAGAAGAGATGACTTGAGAAGTTAAGAAAGATATGAGATCCAAGTATCCGCATTTGTCTCCATTACTAAAGGAGTTCTAGATTGAGACATTATAAACTTCAGGTTGGTAGTACTACAGCTACAGCGGAAGCTCTACCGAAAACTCCCATAAGATCTATGAGAATTCAACATTCAAGGAAGAATGTTCTTAAAGGGGAGGAGAATGTTACACCCTAAAAATTCACGTCGTTTGTAAACTAACGTAAGCTCGGAGAGGTCATGGAACCCTTATAAGGTTAAGGAAACAAGTGTTAAGCAAGTGTCTAAACGTTCCGGGATCAAGCAAATCGAAGAAAATAAATTTGCCAAAAATTAGGGAAAAATTTGGCAGAATTTTGGACAGAAATTTTGGGTCAACTTTAGAAAGGTATATCTCCTGGTATATCAAGAGTTTTGAGGTGTTTCAAGAGCCTAAAATGAAGTCCCTCAAGTGTAGTTTCCAACGCAACAAACCGTTCATCAATACAATATTGGAGTAGGGAGTTATGGGTGTTTTAAAACGGACTGCCAGAAGCCCGCGAACCTATGTGGAAATTCTAGAAATCATTTAAAAGCTCACCAATTTCGGCCAATTAGCCCCAAACCGAATTGGACTACTATATATACCCCTTAAGTCATCTAAATCATTTAATTTTTAACCATTTCTCATCTCCACACCTCTCTAGAACTTCCAACAAAATTCATCCAATATCCAAATGTCACGCCCAAACCTAGGTAAGGCGTGATTGGCACCAAGTGCCCTACAGGGACCGAGCGAACCAAGATGTAACTCGTATCTTCTATTTATCAAATGGCAACATAAGACCAAAGAAACTAAAGGCGAACATATTATCATGCATATGAATGTGTACAATGGGCCCACGAAGCTGACATAACTACAAGCAAAACATAACTAACAAAGATACAGAGAGACCGCCCCGCACAAATGCATGAACATGATCGAAGAGCGTATGGGACAATGGCCCCGACATACTCTTAATACAAAATACATATACAAACCCAGACTCGGCAATGCTCTAGGAAGAAGTGGAGCCCACCAAGCAATACTAGTACCTAAAGGCAGCCTACTGTGGAGGGTCCTTGTCTCGGCTCGTTCATACTTCGCGGCATTAACCCGCCGTCACAAGAAAGGACGCGCACGATCAACGTATCGAGCATGTAAGGCATGAATAGCGGCATAATATGAGATAAAGAGACAACCTGTATGTCTAATTGCCTCCTAAGGCGAATATCATGCATGCTTGGCTTTTCCATAGAAAAACATTTCTCATACATATATATACACAAAATAGTAATGCTGCGGAACATGCAGCCTGATCCATAAATAGATTATTTTACCGTGGAACGAACGACCCGATCCATAAATGTCACGACCCGGCTATGGGCCATGACGGGTATCCGAGGCTAACCACCGAACACCACTCATTCTGTTACTCATCTGCTTTTATTCACGATATATGCTCATAATTGTAGAAAACTGTTATCATTTGAAACATATTCACTTTATATACGTAAACCCTTCGGCTATCAAAATAATACATATACATACATATACATGAGGGCTGTGGGACCATACTATCCACACTGCGTATCTACGAGCCTCTACTAGAGTACTAGACATATGGACGGGACAGGACCCCGTCGTGCCCAAAATATATATATACACATGTACCAAAAGAATAATCAAATGGCACCTCCGTAAAAAACGGAGTTGGCTCTCAACCGCCACTAGCTCCTATGGATTCGCACCGTCTCCTCGCCACTCGGGTACGAACACAATGTCTGCAAAGAAAACGGACGCGCACGAACATTGTACCGAGTATGTAAGCCAGTAACGAAGTAAGCATAATAAGAAAATCATAAGTCGCAGAGAGATACAACCCGTGTACACTTTTAGGTAAAGATACATTTCATATACATACATCATACATACATATCATGCGTATTATCATAGCGCATACCTTACCATATCACATATACATCATCATCATTACTTGTACATTACCATCGACAACCCGCGTCCGGGTAATTACCATATGCCGCCCACTAGTGGTGTTGTCACGACCCCAACTACGGGCCGCGACGGGCATCCGGGGCTAACCACCGAATACCGCCCATGCTAGTAACTATATGCTCCCATTCACAATGCTTGTCCAATTTCGTAAAAAAATATCTCATCTCTTAAAACATAATCACTTATAAACATAAGCTTTTCTGCTAACAAAAGATATTTATACATATACGTACATATACACGAATATACGCGGGAGACCACGGGACCATACTTCCCACACATGCGTATCTACGAGCCTCTACTAGAGTACTAGACATAAGGACGGGATAGGACCCCGTCATGCCCAAAATATGAATATACAAATATGTACCAAAAGAATAATCGTAGCACCTCCTGATGACGGAGTGCTCACAACCGCCATCGGCTCCTCAGTGATCAAGACTGTTTCCCGTTTACTCGTGGGTATGAACACAGTCATCCGAAGAAAGGACGCGCACGAACATTGTACCTATATGCAAGGTGAGGAAATAATATAATCGGAGATCATAACCGGGATGGGGTATAACCTCCGTAAACTCTTTACATAAGAACCTAAGACATACATCATATATAAATACATCACATACATTATCATAACACGCAGCGTCGTCACATCAATCATACATCATCACATCGTCACCCGCCCCGGTAACTATCCCATGCAACCTCACTAGTGACATGTCCGCCTTTTTCGGCGGTGGAATCATAGCAACTTCGGCCGGAAGGTGATACGTCCGGCCAATTAGGCGCGGTGGAATCATATTATTACACATACCCTGTAATTCATATACTTGTCATCATTAACATTCATTTCATAGACATATCGTGACTTATCACAATATTACTATGGTTTAGCATCCCTAGTTACATATACATACACATACATTAAGCTTAAGAGTCAAGCTATGTTTATGTCGTGGCGACATAAGGTCGTAAACCCCCGGTCATGTTATGGAATAAGCATAAGCATCATATCTCACCTTGGAGGGATTTACAATTTAAGGTGAGCACATATAAGAAGGAAGGTGTTATAGCCCGTACTATGTACGTTTGGATATTTCGAAGTAGTCGTGAAATGTCGGGAGCATTTTAATGTATGATTTAAACATTATTTATGACTATTATTAGTATGGAGATATTGTGAGAGGTTAAGGGCAAGAAGAGAAATTCGCAAAATAGTCTATGGAAATAATGCGGAAGGCTAGGGGCAAAATGGTAATATTGATAAAAGTCGAGGGCAAATGGGAATTTCACACAAGGGGCCATATTGGCCATGTGACAAAAATAAACAAAAAAAAAGTTCAAGAAAAAGGGAGAAAATTCTAGAAAAAACAAAAGAAAGGAAAAATCAAGAAAAGAGTAGGAAAACTCTAGGAATAAGCAAAGAAAAGATACGAGGCTATACTTGAGGGACTAGATTATAAATATGGAAAGTAGGGGAAGACATGGGGGTATATATATGAAGTCATCTTTTAGTGGAAGATAATAAGAAAGAAAGAAACAAAACAAAAGAAGATGGAGAAAAAAATAAAGGGGCCATTCGGCCACCTTCAAGTTCAACAAGAACTTGGGAGAAAATTTCATCAAAAATTATTCCCTCCTAGCCAAACAATTCATTGAAGGGCCCTTAGCAAAGTAAAGTGGTTTTTGGAACAAGAAAAGCATGTATTCATACAAGTTGCAAGTGCTAGCCAAGTGAAGAATTAAGGATAAAGGTAAGGATTCATTCCTTATATGTCAGTGGATGATGGTGCATGTTATAGTGTGAAAAAAAATGAATGGAATTCATGAAGAATATGGATGTTGCGTAGTGGTCGTATGCATGTTGTGTGTGTGGCCGTGTATGGGTTGTTGTATGCAAGAATGAGAATTTAATTTTTTA
>NW_026726781.1:0-52764 GCF_029784015.1 Lycium ferocissimum | reverse complement strand
CCCGTTTTCCTTTTTAGACACCAAGATGTCACGATGAATACAATCACAAAAATTCAGAAAGGGCCCGAAACATCATTCATCAACCCCCAAACCGCCTGCTTAGTTAGCCCAAATGACATCCCCCGGGGAATCGAAAGACCATATTTTTCAAGGCATCTTGGGGATATCCTTCCCCCTAACTCTCACTGATCCCCGGGATCTCAAATCTATTTCAAACCATTCGGCACCTTGTAATTGATCAAGTAAGTCACAACCCCTCAAGAGGATATTTATTTTTAATCGCCCCTTATTCAATTTCCGAAAAACCATTCTCAAGGAGCCATCTTTCTTCCGAACAAACAAACGGGGGTTTCCGGGGGCCTTTTCTCGCGTCTTTAATTTGTTTTTAAATTTTCTTTCAATTCAACGGGATCCATTCTATAAGGAGGAATAGATATGGGGGGGGCCGGCAACACAAAATAGCAAAAACCCCCGCCGGGAGGGGGCCCCCGGGGAAAATTTTTTGGAACACATCCAAAATTTCATTCACTACGAACGACCGGGGTTGGCCTTTTTTCATTTGAACCCGCTTTGTCACACCCCGATTTTACAAATGATGCCCCCACCCCTTTCGAGGCCCCGAAAACCTGACTTTAGTACACACAGCCTTTTGGATTAAGGGACAAAGTAAAGTAAAATACATAGAAAATTTTTTTTTCAAAATTTTCGTCGTTTCTAAAACACGCTGTAAATAGAGGCCCGTAAAAAAAACACCTAAAAGAACCGTTTTTAGCCGACTCTCGACTCACGATTTCCCGCAAGCCCCAACCAATCAGGCCCACATACCGGAGCCGACCGAATCTCCAGGGGGAGGAGTTGCCAACATTGGGGGAAAATCTTCTATAATGACTTCTACCGTCCTACCGGGCATGAAACGGGCCCAAAGCGGGGGCCCCACGAACAAGTACCGGATGGATTAAAACATAGTAAGAAATGTATACAGAACAATAACCGCGGAAAAAATAGAACAGCCGCAAGCCTGGGCTCGTAATTTTAATCATATACCGCAGAAACATGAACATATAAGATAACAGTAACCTGCATAGGGGTGCCCCCGGGGGATGCCAAAGATTGGGCATATCGTAAGACCCCACAACGGCCCACATAGCGCCGAATACCTCCTTTCCCCCAACCCCGCGTCCCATCCCGCGTCCGGAGAAAGCCAACCGTGGCAAGAAAATGTTTTTCCCAAAACCCAAGTATAAAAGTTCCCCTCCCCCCCAAACCCCTTTTTCATATTTAGAGCAGGAAACCAAGGAAAATCGTGTACTTATTTGGGCTTAAAAGGGCCAATCCTCCCCCACGATGGAGTAATCAGGGGGTCCCGTTCACCTGGAGGAATGATAATCATAAGGGGAGACTATCAAAAGAACATAGATAGCATATCGGTCATGAAAAGATATCCGAAAATCATTGTCATCATAAATAACATAATTTATACAAGAATCAGGCCATATAGATCATAGTCATCGTAAAACAAGGCATCAAAATAGTCATCATAGTCGCACATAAAACCAAGCCATCATGAATCATAGTCCCCATTTATCATAGTCCCCATGAATCATTTAAAAAAGGGGTCATGACATCAAGAATTATAGTCGTTTTTAAGTCAAAAAAACCTTATTGGAAACTTAGTTTTTTTAAAAAAAAGTATATTTTAAAAACCCGTTTTTAGTGTTTATAATCTGGCCCAATAATATTCATAAATAAAGTGATTCATAACCAACTTATGTACTAAAATAATTTGAACATCATGCCTCGTCCTTAACTTCCCGCGACGACTTTGAAATATCCAAATGTACGAAACGCGAGGTATAACACCCGCACTAAATGATAAATGCAACATTTTGTGATCATTATTCTTGCTTTAAGATAGGAAATAAACATGCCCTTTGGTGACGCCGTATTTCCTTTCCATTTTAAAACCGGTTCTCCCGAAAATTGAAAACGAACCATTTTCATTCTACAATCGACATTGGCATAGCAAGAAGCCAACCAATCCATGCCCATAATAACATCAAAATTCACTATTTCTAACTCATGCAAGTCAATCATAGTAAGACGATCACAAATCACAATTACACAATTTCTATATGCTCGGCTAGCTATTACTGATTCACCAACGGGTGTGGAGACCTCAAAAGGTTTGATCGACTCCGATTTGATTCTAAACCAACCCGCAATATACGGAGTAACATATGACAATGTGGAGCCCGGATCTATCAAAGCATATACATCATGAGAAAATACCGATAATATACCTATGACCACATCAGGAGAAGACTCAAGATCTTGGCATCCAGCCAAAGCATAAATACGGTGTTGAGGACCGCTAGAACTGGGGACTCTCCCTCTGCCTCTACCATGGCCGACTAGCACATGTGAACCTGGCCCCATAGGGCGTATAGATGATGAAGATCGGCTATCGACCTAAGGCCGGGTCTGCACTGCCACCAACCGGGGGCAATCACACATAATATGGCACAGTGGAAGCCACATGAATAGCAAACCTCGAACCCAATCTGTACTGACCCCAATGTAACTTCCCACACTGGGAGCATCGTGGTACGTTTGGCCTCGCCTGACCCGATTCACCTCTAAACTGAGATCCCAAAAAGCTCTGGCTCAGCCCGGGAAGAGTAGATCTATTGTCACACCCTTAATCCGGGAGTTGGGGGCGATGGGCACCCGACCCTTACGTAAGTAGAAAGCGAACCCGGCGACTCTCGCAACACTCATATAATCATACCGGCTCTTAAATCATAACATAAATACAATCATGAAAGGTTTTCGAAATCAAATATGGTTTTCCTACTTTTTCAAATCAAACAAAGTCTATAATCGTATAAAAATCAGAAAATAATGCGTAACAATACATCGGCTTATGGGGGCGCTTACAAATCGATATCCTATACACATGATTAATCGTACCAAAGTCTATAACATGGGACACGATGCCATAACATAACACTCTGACTCGGCAGCACTCCGGAGAGAGTGGAGCTCGCCAATCCAGCTGGAACATCTTCTACTAATATCCTCAGCTCATCTGGGTGTACACACGCGGCATGAAACGCGACCCCGAAAAAAGGGGTCGGTATGAAATATGTCTTGAGCGTGTGTTGAAATACAATAAGCGGGATCATACCGGGGTCACAAATCCGTTCCAAATTCCTTGTTACCATATCTTCATCGACCTCCTATTTACTATTATCACAAATTTCGCAGTTAACTTATTCTTAAAGGGCAGCCATACTTCACGGCTCAGTCGACTTCCATCGTTACTATTAACACAACTTTTTCAAAACATATTCCAAACTTATACCTCATTCGCGTATTATTCGTAGAAAAATTTTGGCGGAGTTTCCTCTGTATTCCTTACCATCCCAAAACCTGCACGCAGGAAATACCAACAATGCCTCACAGGGCCATCACATATATATATATATATATCATATCACGGCCGCACAGGGCTCCCAGTATCAACAATAGCATGGAAACGATTAACTTCTCCCGTGCGTCCAACCCAAACTGTACCCGTTACGCTTTCCTCTTTACTTTTCCCTTTTAATCTTCAACTTGTGTTTCAATCGCACTTCGATACCTTACCCGACATATATCTTTCATGCCTTTGCTTACCTGTGTGCCTTATAGCTTCCATCTTGCTAGTCACTTTTTTCTGTCGACGCCATTCTTCTGTGTAATCGAAGGTTAGTGCAAGATATCTCATTTCCTACGACTCGGCTCTGTACGCACGATCTAAGAGGTGAAGAAGAGTAACCATCCTGATGCCACCGTAGCCTCACCGTTTATAAATGTGGCCGGCCTTCACACGAAAAGGCTCCGGACACGACTTTGCGGACAACCCCTAAGATGAACTGCTCTGATACCAATTTGTCCACCCTTAATCCGATAGTGTGATGGGCACCAAACCCGTACGTAGAGTGAAATAACCATCTGACTCTCGTAACACTCATAATCATACTGGCTCTTAAATCATAACATAAATACAATCATGAAAGGTTTTCGGAAATCAAATATGCTTTTCAAACTTTTTCAAATCAAACAAAGTCTATAATCGTATAAAATCTGTAAAATAATGCATAACAATACATCGGCTTATGGGGCCGCTTACAAACTGACATCCTATACACATGACACTGTCTGTAAAGTCTATAACATGGGACACGATGCCATAACATAACACTCTGACTCGGCAGCACTCCGGAGAGAGTGGAGCTCGCCAATCCAGCTGGAACATCTTCTACTAATATCCTCAGCTCTGTGCATGCCTCGCCGCGGCATGAAACGCAGCCCCAGAAAGGGGGTCGGTCACGGAATATGTCTTGAGCAAGTAAAGCATGAAATACAATAAATGGGATTATGCGAGAAAAGAGTATAGAAAATCATAAGACTTGCTTTTGAAAACATATATCATGCATGTCAATGTCATAAAATCATTGTAAAAACATATAGTGTGTCCCGCCCTATGGAGGGACTCGGTGCGTAAAATCATAATATGCATATATAAAGTATACATATAACGTGCCCCGCCCTCTACGATGAGACGCGGTAAATAAAATCATGTCATCATCATGTATGCATGCATAAATATATATATATATATACGTACCCGACCCAGTGAGGGACTCGGTGAATAGCGTGTCCCGGCCCCGCTAGCAAGGGACTCGGTATGCCATCCTGGCCGCCAAACCCATCTCATCACATCATCATATACATATATATAGCGTGTCCCGGCCCTCTAGTGAGGGACTCGGTGAATAATGCAGTGGAATGTGCACGAATGCGTGTCCTGGCCCGGGACTCAGTGAAAGACATGTTGAGCTTCGCACGAGCAGAGTAGTAAGAAACCATATGCACATAAATCATTTTCAGAGACTCAATAAAGTAATCTAAACGGATCGTCATTTGAAAATCGGGGCAATAGTTGTATCAATTATTTTATCAAATACCTTGCGGACGCCACACAGAAACATATCAAACATCATAAATATATAGAAGAACCATAGGGATCATAGTCATACGTCAAACCAATCCGAGTCGCTTTTAAAGTTACGGACCTTATTCACTTAAGGACTTCCTACAATCATATCGAAGCAATCCGAGCCCTTCTGTGAAAGTTACGGTCGTTCGTAATTACAGAATCATTTAGGAACAAAACTCTTTTGAAAACAAAACTTTTATGCAACTTTTGAAACTTAGTCATACAAAAACATAAGAACCATAATTCGACTACATTGAGAATACGAATATCAAGAAACAGATAAGAATCATAGACATGCTCGGATTGCAAGAATAGAGTTACCTCGAGACTCGTGTCATAACTTACTTTTAACTACGACATGCCAAAGAAAGAAAGGTTGAGCTTTACATACCTCGTTCGCTTCCTACGCTAGTCAACCTTAAGTCTCGGGCTTCCAACAATCTACAATAACGTCATTAGGCGTCAACCATTAGTCATACACACTTGAGAATCCGATTCCAAGCCGTCACTTATCTACAGAAATTTGGGCAGCATCTCCCCTATAAATTCAACACCCTGAGAATCCAACTCGGCCAAATCAACAACAACCATACCAATAATCACACTAACAACATCCATAAGTGATTCAAAACACATTCTAGCGTTAATAATTCCTTTTCACTAATTCGACAACCTTTCATTTATTTTCAAATAAACCACATACGATCAAGCCAATACCAATGCTCACATATTCAATTACTAATCCACAACCATTCAAACAAGATTTAAGAACGTTCCAAACAATTCGCACAATATTCAAAATAATCCGTCCAACATGCCATAGAACCCGAAACCACCAATTTCCATAGGGATAACAACAATACATTTCTTCCTTCCGAATTCATAAACTATATCAACAATTCCATACGTTAGCAACATCATTTTCATCAATACAAGAAGCTATATTGAAATCACATTATCTTCTATATCAGCCCACAAACAATTACAACCTCAATTTGAGTCATCAAACCTTCATTTTCATCACATAATCCACCGCAAGCAACAACCAAAATACTACATAAAATTAGTTCGTCATGTTCCACCAAAAACAGCCCCTACACGGCCAAGCTCCCACATCCATGATTTCATGAATTTTATCCATTCCTTCACATTACAACATGCACAACTATCCATAACACAACAATCCAAACATGCTAAGTAAGGTAGTTCTTTACTCCTATATAACATCACATACACACGGCCACACACAACACACCATAATTTCATGAACTTCATTCATCTAAACATACCACAACACACACAACCATCTATAAAACATGTAAAGGAAGTTAAACCTCACCTTTTCCAATCAACTTCTCCACTCGGCTAGAACTTGTTTCGCAAGAACGAATGGTTTTCTTGTTCCAACAACTATTCCATGTTGTAGAGGACCTTCCAATTAGTAGGAAAACTAGGATAAAAGAATTTTCCTTGATCAAATTTGAGGGACACCATTTTCGGCCAAGTCTTGGCCGAATGGTTCCTCCTCTCCTTCTCCAACTTTCTTGAATTTTCTTAAGGTTGTAAATGATGAGTAATGCCTTATGTTGTCCTCACTTGTATATATATATATATATATAAAGGTGCACATGGACGGTCATGCTCTTTTTTTTTTTTTTTTTTTTTTTTTTTTTGTTCTCCAATTTTCTAGAATTTTCTTAACTTAATAAATGATGAATATTAGTCTTGCTTGGTCATCTAATATTCATATATATATAAAAGCCTCCTACAAATACATGGTGTACACATGCACCACTTTATGGCATGAAACAATTGGCTTGCCATGTGTGGGCCCCACGGCCACATGGTCATTCATGGCTATTTCATGAAATAATTTTCCAACTTCTAGCCCCCAATTTTTTTTCTTATTCCAATTTTACCCTTAATACTCCATACCAATAAAAAGACGAATATGCAACTTATGCATTCTTAACAAAATCGAAAAAATATAACCTTGTCCTTAACTTTCCGCCATTAACTCGGAATATCCCAACGTACAAAATGCGGGATATAACATCCATTCCCCCCTTTAGAACATTCGTCCTCGAATGTTCAACTAGTGTCGTAAGGTCTTCTAAGGATCTTGGGGGGGGGGGTTCCTTTATTACCATGGCTCGCAATCTCGTCTTTCGATTATATACCTTCTTCATTATCTCTTCAGCTTCTCAAGTCGTCCCCTTTCCATTAGGCCATTACCCTACTCGTATCCGACGCACCCTTCGTGTATTATCCCTTCAGTGCCCTCTTGGCTATCCTTTCTGTACTTGTTACTCTTAGTCGTACACTGCGGTGACTGTCTGTGGTTTATCAGTTCGGGTTTCCATTCCTTCGCACTATTGTTACTATCCCTCAAATCTTGCCATGCAATTTCCCAAGCATAGGGCCATGGAAATTCGTACTCCCTTATGACTATCTTACAACACCAGTATTTGTATCTCCATTCACGAGAGCAGCACTCTCTCTCTCCTCCAAAATTTTCCAAACTACTAATAGCTGTTCCTTTTACTCCAACTGTCATTGTTGCTCCAAGGGTCCTCTTGGGTTCATTATCCTTGCTGACACCCTTTTTGTACCTTTAGCTCGAAGATCTTTCTCGCTCTTTACTCTCCTGTCACTCATTATGTTGCAATCTCTGTAAGAATACGCGAAGGCATTCAGATTAGCCTAAGAAATACCTCAGTGTCGCTTCACCAATATTTATGCTCTACCTTGTCTTGTCTTCTCTTGTCTTACAACCGGTATCGCGACAGATCCTTAGTTCCACCATAGGCGCGTCTCATCTGTCTTCAATGCTAATTCTACTTTGATAATTTGGCTTAAACTTATCGTTACATTCTTCTGTAATGTACCCGAAATACCACCGCTGCATTATCCATGCTAAGCCTTTACTCTTCTTACCAAATACTCACTTAGTCTTATTCTCCGCGTACCAATACTTACAGGTGGCATAATTACCTTTGTGCAACTTGTGTAAAGTACATTAAATCTTAGACATGGTCCTTCCGTCCTCTGGCTCATTCGGCTCTACATGTCTTGTTTATTCCAAAACTCGCTCGTCCTATTTTGTCATATTTCTCTCCCTTCCTTTAATCGCTCTTGACTTCCTCACTTCCTACCATAAAGGGTTTTCTATTCCCTCTTCTTCATTACTGACAAGTTGCGATAGCACTAGTGAACACCTCTATAGCCAACATCTTGGCTCTTAATCTAGCATGGTATCGCTATCCTTCCTACTATTTCTTAAGTTATTCAATACCGTCCTCTCGTCACACTCTCCGCCTTCATACACGTTCACTTCCTAGCGTCATGTCATTCAAAGTCTCCGCGAGAAACTTCTTACACTACCTTAAATACCAACCTGACTTTTATCCACTTATTGCTAGTTTTCCAATCCTACTAACTTATTTCAGTAAAGGGGTCTCATTTGTAGCCTGAGCATCCACATCAAACATATTACAGTGTCAATTGTTTCCTTCTCGCCTTTGCCTTTCTCTCAGCCGCTTCCCCTCTTTAGGGGTGTACTTATACCATTATCCGTTTACACCCCCCCTCATGTCCTTATTTCCAAGCCTAATTAGGCGGTACTTTTATTCCGACGATAAGCATCCAAGGTCCACTTGTCATATTACCTCTATCTCAACTTATCTCGGGTGCTTCCTTTGGTATCCCTTATCATTCCTCCCGTTTATGCTTATCTCTTACTCTGCACACGAGGAATCCTATGCTACCTTCCATTACACTCTACTCCCACTTAATCCTCCATTCTCGGGAAACTATTTTTATTTTGTTAAGTATATGAATGGTTTATGAAGCGGAATTTTTAAGGAAGGTCAAGGGCATTAAAGGAAAGTTTGGGGTACGTCTCGTGGAATTTTGGAGGAAGACGAAGGGTTCTATGGAAAATAATATTCCATGAATTACAAGGGCTTGGATATAATTGTTTTTTCAAGAAAATAAAGAGGCCCAACCGGCCATATTTATGGCCCAAGCCCATGTTGTTTTAAACTTCAAGGAATTAAAAGATGACTAAGTCATCCATTGACTCCATAATATTCAAGAAATTTCAAGAAAGGAAGGAAAGGGACCATGTAGTTATAATGTTATGTAGAAGGACCAATTTACAAATATGGGAAATTTGGTGGAAGACTTGTGTATAATTATGTAGAAAGTCATCTTTATTTCCATTAAACTTTCTAGAAAATTCAAGAAAAGAAGAACAAGAGAAAGAAGGAGAAAAGTTGCAAGGCCATTCGGCCAAAGAAAAATTTCCAAGAAAAGTTGAGAAAAATTCCTCCAAAAATCACTCCCTACTAAGTAGAAGGTCCTTAACAAGGTGGAGTTGTTGTTGAAGCAAGAAGAACTCACAATCATACAAGTTGCCAAGTTGTAGCCAAGTGAGAAGTGAAGAAGAAAGGTAAGAATTCATCTTCTTTTGTGTATGTTATATGGATATATGTGTTGTAGTATGCTAAAATGGATGAAATTCATGAAAGGAAGAGGAATATATGTACCTTGTCCTGTATGTATTGTGTGTGTGAAAATCATGTTCTAATTATTTTATTTAATGTTGGTTGTTATTGTTGTGAATATCATGTGGATAATGAAAGTTGAATGATTGTTGGAGAGATTGTAGTTGTGCATGTATGTTGAAGTAGGTGTGTGCATGTATGTAGCCGTGTGTGTGTGTATGGAAGAAAATGAATCAATTTTATTTCTTATTTGGGTTGTTGTTGTGTTGAGGATTTTATATTACCTATGAATGCATAATCATCTTGTGAAGTTGTAGAAGTTGGAGACTTGTGATTGAAGCATTTGAATTGAATGTAATGTTCTTGCATGCATGGAAGAATATGAGACTAGTATGATATTATTGGTATATGAATTACTAGGTTGTTATTGTTTTCATTGGAGTTGGAAGGTCTTGATGGAAGTAGTATATTGATTAAGTTGTTAGAATGTATCTTGGATTGAAATTGGAAATTGTTAATATGGTTGCGATATTATGATTGATAGTTTGGCCGGGTTGAATTCCCGGATTGTTGTTGATGAAAATTGGCTAAGATGGTTTTGGGGAATGATGTATTTACAAAGGAAGTGCTTTTGAAATTTCGGTAGACAAGTGTTGTTTTAAGATTCAATCCTAAAGGCACTAACTAACATTTGGTAAACATGACCAATTTGTAGATTTTGGCGAAGTTGGAGCTTGAATTTGGAGTGCCATAAGGAGCGAAACGAGGTATGTAAGGCTTCACCCTTCTTTCTATGGCATGTCTTAGACGTACTAAGTCGACTACGTGTCCCGAGGACCATTCTTCTTCTCGGAATCTAAGATTGAAAATAGTTACTATTCATTCAGTAGAATTGAATTAGAACTTGCATAAAATGTTGGAAAAACTTCTTGGACATCCAGAACCTACACAAATAGGACTCGATCACCCTAAGACCCTCCCAAGTGACGCCATGAATTGTAGTATACGTAAATTTGATATGCCGCCTCATTTGACTCGAGGTGGGCCCACTATTCCCGAATTCTTTCCTATTGTCCCCATTGACTTATTTTCATTCTATAGTTAAGAAAAGTTTTTGGTTATTATTTTAACTACTAAATCATAGTTGTTTTAACTAATCCCTCGATTCCAAAACATGATTTTCCTTCCTAAAAAGTTTACAAATGTTTTCCAAAATATTCGTTTTTCTCCAAAAACTAAGTTTTACAATATTGCAAGCCTTAATGACTAAGACGACGACTATGACTCTATGATGGAAAAAAAACGATGATTCTACGATTAAAGGCTCCAAGTCTATGATTCCAGTGCCGAGATGAGAACGTTGAACTATTTCTTGAATCCTCGGCTCTACTCATGAATAGTGTTTTCCTTCAAGGATTCTAAGTACACGAACGACGCCCTATGATCCTATGTTATACTTTCTCATGATATTGCTCTCCACTAATAGTCTCGCCTTATATTAATCATCCCTTCAAGGTGAGATAAGCGCCCTTAATTACTCTATAACATAATCGGAGGTTCTCGACCTTACGTCACTCCGATGGATACACGACTTTCTTGGGCTCCCCTGCATGCTATGATATATATATATATATCTATGTATAAAAATGTATTTGGGGAAAACTGGGAAAAAGGGCAGAGCGCTATAGGCGCTGGGCTATACTCACGGTGCATGTATCCGTACTTGACTTGATATCATCCCGGACGCGGGATGCCGGACGCGGGAATTATACTATGTGGGCGAGCCGATATATTCGGTACTATGATATACTATGCTATGCTATGATACTATGATATACTATGCTATACTATGATACTATGATATACTATGCTATGCTATGATACTATGATATACTATGCTATACTATGATACTATGACATAAACTCCATTTTCTATGCCTATGAAAAGAAATATTTTGTTTTCAAAAAGGAAAATCAAGCATGCATGATATCCGGCTTCGAAAAGGGCGTTCCTATGCACAGGTTATATTCTTATCTCGGTATATATATCCATGACCCCTCGATATTGTTACTTATAATCTATGCTCTTGTTTATGTTATTTTCTATGTCTTACATACTCGGTACACTATTCGTACTGACGCCCCTTCATGTGGGCGCTGCGTTTCATGCCGCGCAGGTCAGCAGATAGCCGGAGTTGATCCTAGGAGTTCTCTCGGCGGCATTTTTGCGGCGCTCCGGTTGTTTCGGAGCCCCGTCCCTTGGTATTACTTTTGTGTATATATTCGGGCACGACAAAGACTCGGCCCTTTCTATGTATATGTGTACTATGTTTAGAGGCTCGTAGACAGATATGTACAGTAGCTATTGTACTCCTGATTGTCCCCGTCGCTGTATAGTATGACCGTAAAGCTTACTAGTCTATGTTCACAATTGTGCTATGTATGTTAATGCTAGTTGGAAAAAAAAAACGGCGTAGTTCATGTGTGTAATAAGAGTCAGCGGGTTCGCTCGGCTCCGAATATGGGGTCGGGTGCCCATCACACCCTGGTGAGATCGGGGTGTGACAAAGTGGTATCAGAGCGGGTCGGTCCAAGGGGTTTGTCTACGAGCCGTGTCCGGAGAGTCTTGTTTATGGGTGTGTAGCGCGCCACACTTATAAACAGGAGGCTGCAGGGCATTTAGGAAATTTGACCTTCCTTGTATCTTAGATCGTGCGATAGAGCTATAATAAGAGGTTTTCCTTCTTTCTAATTCGGTGTTACATTTTCAGCGACGCCTGTGAAGATGAAAGCAACGGCCGCCGAGAAGGATAAGATAGCGACGAAAGGCGGAGGCCGGTAAATCTTGAGGAGAGTGAGTCCTATAACGAGGCCACCTCTCGTGCTATTCGCACTCCGCCGATGTCAGGGGAGCAAGAAGGAACTCCCGTTCCAGCCCCAGCACCTCCAGTTCCCCCACCTGAGGCTTCAATTCAGGAGGGGCGAGACAGGGGTCGTCCTTTTGTTAACCCAAATAGTAGCCACTCAGGCTCACCAACAGGGCATGGAATTTGGTGATGGGGGTCGCAGAAAAAGGGCCAGAAGAGAGTATGAAGGGGGACAGGTACAGGAGCATTTTGAGTATTCGGGACCAGATCGGAGTGCCAGAGTTTTGGGGTCCCGACATAGAGCCGACTTCAGCAGTACGGGGCTACCCCCACCGCGGTGCGCGCGATGTGACGAGCCACACTGCGGGACGGTGTTACTTAGATACGGGAGCTTGCTTTGTTTGTGGTCGGATTGGCCATGTGATGCGCGATTGCCGCGGAGGTATGATAGAGATCAAGCTCGGCCCGCCGGGTTAGGTCGGGCTATGGAGTTTCGGGTCCCCGGTATAGCGGTGAGTCTAGCCGGAGAAGACCACCCGTATCACGATGCCTTCAGTCCGTAGATTACATGCGGGGCCGTGTCGCGCGGGTACAGATGTTTGCTATGCCTGTGCTAGGCCGGGTCATTTTATGCGCGACTGCCCATCTCGACGTGGCAGAAGTAGGGTTCAGCCCACGAGGGTAGTAGCTGACCGACAGGATCCTGAGCTATCCCCTGACTCCGTACCAGGTATATCATTAGTATTTTTCTATAATATATATATGTATCGACTAATTTAGGTTTTACAATGTTATATATATATATATATCGCGCCTTATATTACTGAGCGTATTAGGTTGGAAACTTGATAGAAGTCGGGTAGGTTGGGACGGATTAGACTAGTATAAAGGAGAGACGGACGTGTTAAATCTAAATTGGACCGACAATTCAAGTTTCGATAAGGAGGACCTATTAACTTAAGGCCGGAAAGTGTCGCGGCCTACATACAAAATGGATATGTTAAGCGACGTGTGAGGCATCTATGAAGGAGACCTCCCAAAGTGTCACAATACACTATAAGGCGAGGAGGACGAATGTTCTAAAGGGGGGGAGGATGTTATATCCCGCATTTTGTGCAATCGGATAATTCAAGACAATTGCGGGAGGACGACAAGCAAGGCCCTATTTTTATTTTGTTAAGTATATGAATGGTTTATGAAGCATTTAGAAGCGGAATTATTAAGAGAGTCTAGGGGTAAAGTCGGAATTTTTGGAAAAGGGATTCTATGAAATATCACTTACTATGAAATACAATTGGGCTTGGATTAATTGTTTTTGGAAGAAAAGAGAGGCCCAACCATGGCATGGGCTAGGCCCAAGGGGTTTGTTTTACTCTAATAAAAGATGACTAAGTCATCCTTGACTCATAATTTTCTAGAAATTTCAAGAAAGGAAAGAAAGGGACCATGTAGTTATAATTTTATGTAGAAGGACCAATTTACAAATATGGGAAATTTGGTGGAAGACTTGTGTATAATTATGTAGAAAGTCATCTTTATTTCCATAAAACTTTCTAGAAAATTCAAGAAAAGAAGAACAAGAGAAAGAAGGAGAAAAGTTGCAAGGCCATTCGGCCAAAGAAAAATTCCAAGAAAAGTTGAGAAAAATTCCTCCCAAAAATCACTCCCTACTAAGTAGAAGGTCCTTAACAAGGTGGAGTTGTTGTTAAAGCAAGAAGAACTCACAATCATACAAGTTGCCAAGTTGTAGCCAAGTGAGAAGTGAAGAAGAAAGGTGAGAATTAATCTTGTTTTTGTATGTATATGGATTATATGTGTTGTATGCAAAAATGGATGAAATTCATGAAGGAGAGGAATATGGTACTTGGCCGTGTATATATGTGTGTGTGTGAAATCATGTTTAATTGTTATGTGGTGTTTGGTTGTTATTGTTGTGGATATTTGTGGATTGGAAGTTGAATGAAGTTGGAGAGATTGTAGTGGTATGTATGGAAATTGTAGGTGTGTGCTGTGTATGTGGCCGTGTGTGTGTGTGTGTGTGAAGAAAATGAATCAATTTTATTTTATTCAATTTGGGTTGTTGTTGTGTTGAGGATTTTATATTACCTATGAATGCATAAAAATCTTGTGAAGTTGTAGAAGTTGGAGACTTGTGATTGAAGTATTCAAATTGAATATAATGTTCTTGCATGCATGGAAGGATTATGAGACTAGGATGACATTGTTGGTATATGAATTATTAGTTTGTTATTGTTTTCATTGGAGTTGGAAGGTCTTGATGGAAGTAGTAAATCGATTAAGTTGTTAGAATGTATCTTGGATCGAAATTGGAGATTGTTAATATGGTTGCTATATTATGGTTGATAGCTTGGCCGGGTTGAATTCCCGGATTGTTGTTGATGAGAATTGGCTAAGATGGTTTTGGGGAATGATGTATTTACAAAGGAAGTGCTGCCGAAATTTCGGTAGCCAAGTGTTGTTTTAAGAATTCAATCCTAAAGGCACTAACTACATTTGGTAAACATGACCAATTTGTAGATTTTGGCGAAGTTGGAGCTTGAATTTGGAGTGCCATAAGGAGCGAAACGAGGTATGTAAGGCTTCACCCTTCTTTCTATGGCATGTCTTAGACGTACTAAGTCGACTACGTGTCCCGAGGACCATTCTTCTTCTCGGAATCTAAGATTGAAAATAGTTACTATTCATTCAGTAGAATTGAATTAGAACTTGCATAAAATGTTGGAAAAACTTCTTGGACATCCAGAACTTACACAAATAGGACTCGATCACCCTAAGACCCTCCCAAGTGACGCCATGAATTGTAGTATACGTAAATTTGATATGCCGCCTCATTTGACTCGAGGTGGGCCCACTATTCCCGAATTCTTTCCTATTGTCCCCATTGACTTATTTTCATTCTATAGTTAAGAAAAATTTTTGGTTATTATTTTAACTACTAAATCATAGTTGTTTTAACTAATCCCTCGATTCCAAAACATGATTTTCCTTCCTAAAAAGTTTACAAATGTTTTCCAAAATATTCGTTTTTCTCCAAAAACTAAGTTTTACAATATTGCAAGCCTTAATGACTAAGACGACGACTATGACTCTATGATGGGAAAAAAACGATGATTCTACGATTAAAGGCTCCAAGTCTATGATTCCAGTGCCGAGATGAGAACGTTGAACTATTTCTTGAACCCTCGGCTCTACTCATGAATAGTGTTTTCCTTTAAAGATTCTAAGTACACGAACGACGCCCTACGATCCTATGTTATACTTTCTCATGATATTGCTCTCCACTAATAGTCTCGCCTTATATTAATCATCCCTTCAAGGTGAGATAAGCGCCCTTAATTACTCTATAACATAATCGGAGGTTCTCGACCTTACGTCACTCCGATGGATACACGACTTTCTTGGGCTCCCCTGCATGCTATGATATATATATATATCTATGTATAAAAATGTATTTGGGGAAAACGGGAAAAAGGGCGGAGCGCTATAGGCGGCCGGGCTATACTCACGGTGCATGTCCGTACTTGACTTGATATCATCCCGACGCGGGATGCCGGACGCGGGAATTATACTATGTGGGCGAGCCGATATATTCGGTACTATGATATACTATGCTATGCTATGATACTATGATATACTATGCTATGCTATGATACTATGATATACTATGCTATGCTATGATACTATGATATACTATGCTATGCTATGATACATTATGATATGATATAAATTCTATTTTCTATGCCTATGAAAAGAAATGTTTTGTTTTCAAAAAGGAAAAATAAGCATGCATGATATCCGGCCTGAAAAGGGCGTTCCTATGCACAGGTTACATTCTTATCTCAGTATATATATCCATGACCCCTCGATATTGTTACTTATAATCTATGCTCTTGTTTATGTTATTTTCTATGTCTTACATACTCGGTACACTATTCGTGCCGACGCCCCTTCATGTGGGCGGCGCGTTTCATGCCGCGCGAGTCGGCGGATAGCGGAGTTGATCCCTAGGAGTTCTCTCGGCGGCATTTTTGCGGCGCTCCCTGTTGTTTCGGAGCCCCGGTCCCTTGGTATTACTTTTGTGTATATATTCGGGCACGGCGATGTACTCGGCCCTTTCTATGTATATGTGTACTATGTTTAGAGGCTCGTAGGTGATATGTACGATAGCTATGTTGTACTCACGATTGTCCCCGTCGTTTGTATAGTATGATCGTAAAGCTTATTAGTCGATGTTCATAATGGTGCTATGTATGTTAATGCTTGTCAAAAAAAAAAAAAAAAACGGCGTAGTTCGTCACCCATGTAATAAGAGTTTCGCTCGACTCACGGTTAGACGGGTTAACGCCCCGGTTTCAGGACATGCTCGATGAAATTCGCACTCTTCTATAACGTCCGGGTTACGATTTAGCTTCTGGTTCCTCTCTTCGCAAATTTGTAAGGCTTTCATCACCTAACCCCATCTGTTCTCTCACTCTTAGCACGCTTAACTTTGGAACTACGTAAATACGAGATCTTGACATATTCCAAAACGCCCTCACAACACATCTCATCAGCTGTTTTATCCATACCTTCCTATTCGTCAATTTTTTTTTTCTTTTTCCGTATCCTTATCTTAATCGTATCATTACTTCCCTTGACTCTAATCTCACCATATCTTTTTTTTCCTACCTATTGACTCAGTCGGTGCCTTAACATATTACTCTATCCGAACCTACCAGCCCTTCCTAATCGTCTTTTGGTATCACAAATCCGTTCCAAATTCCTTGTTACCATATCTTCATCGACCTCACTATTTACTATTATCACAAATTTCGCAGTTAACTTATTCTTAAAAGGCGACAAAATGCATACTTCACGCTCGCCGACTTCCATCGTTACTATTAACACGACTTTTTCAAAACATATTCCAAACTTATACCTCATTCGCGTATTATTCGTGAAAAAATTTTGGCGGAGTTTTCCTCATTCTTACCATCCCAAAACTCGCACGCGGAAATACCAACAATGCCTCGCCGTGGACGTCACATATATATATATATATATATATCAGTATCACCACGCACGGGCTCCCCGCATCAACAATAGCATGGAAACGATTAACTTCTCCCGCGCGTCCAACCCAAATGCGTTTACGCTTTCCTCTTTACTTTTCCCTTTTAATCTTCAACTTGTGTTTCAATCGCACTTCGATACCTTACCCGACATATATCTTTCATGCCTTTGCTTACCTGTGTGCCTTATAGCTTCCAATACTGCTAGTCACTTTTTCCTGTCGACGCCATTCTTCTGCTGCAATCGAAGGTTAGTGCAAGATATCTCATTTCCTACGACTCGGCTCTATGGCACGATCTAAGAGGTGAAAGAAGAGTAACCATCCTAGATGCCCCGTAGCCTCCTGTTTATAAATGTGGCCGAGCCCACACCAAAAGACGCCGACACGACTTTGCGTACAACCCCTAAGACGAACTCGGCTCGATACCAATTTGTCACACCTTAATCCGATAAAAAAGTGTGACGGGCACCCGACCCATACGTAGGCCGAGCGAACCATCGACTCGTAACACTCATAATCATACTGGGCCCTTAGATCGTAGCATAAATACATAATGAAAGTTTTTCGGAAATCAAATATGCTTTTCATACTTTTTCAAATCAAACGAAGTCTGTAATCGCATAAAATCTGTAAAATAATGCTTAATAATACATCGGCCTATGGAACCGCTTACAAACTGACATACTATACGCATAACTCCGTCTGCAAAGTCTCTAACATGGGACATGATACCATAACATAATACGCTGACTCGGCAGCACTCCGGAGACGATAGAGCTCGCCAATCCCGCTGGAACATCTTCTACTAATATCCTCGACTCATACGGGTGTACCGCGCGTACGAAACGTTACCCCACGAAGAAAGGGGGTCAGTACGGAATATGTACTGAGCAAGTAAAGCATGAAATACAATAAGCGGGATTATACTGAGGTAAAGAGTATAGAAAATCATAAGACTTGCTTTTGAAAACATATATCATGCATGTCAAAGTCTTATAATCATCGTAAAAACATATAGTGTGTCGTAACAGGTAATAAAATCATAATATGCATATATAAAGTATACATATAACGTGCCCCGGCCCTCTAGAGAGACGCGGTAAATAAAATCATGTCATCATCATGTATGCATATATATATATATATATATATATATATATATATATATATATATATATATATATATATATATATATATATATATATATATATATATATACCTCCCCATATCATCATATCGGTGATATGTCCCGCCCGTGCCCCGGACTCGGTATGCCATGAGGCCGCCAACCCATCTCATCACATCATCATATACATATATATAACGTGTCCCGCCCTCTAGTGAGGGACTCGGTGAATAATGCAGTGGAATGTGCACGAATGCGTGTCCTGGCCCGGGACTCAGTGAAAGACATGTTGAGCTTCGCACGAGCAGAGTAGTAAGAAACCATATGCACATAAATCATTTTCAGAGACTCAATAAAGTAATTAAACGGATCGTCATTTGAAAATCGGGCAATAGTTATATCAATTATTTTATCAAACGTTACGCCACGGAAACATATCAAACATCATAAATATATAGAAGAACCATAGGGATCATAGTCATACGTCAAAACCAATCCGAGTCCGCCTCGGAAAGTTACGGACCTTATTCACTTTAGACTTCCTACAATCATATCGAAGCAATCCGAGCCCTTCCGTGAAAGTTACGATCGTTCGTAGTTACAGGATCATTTAAAAACAAAACTCTTTTGAAAACAAAACTTTTATGCAACTTTTGAAACTTAGTCATACAAAAACATAAGAACCATAATTCGACTACATTAAGAATACGAATATCAAGAAACAAATAAGAATCATAGACATGCTCGGATTGCAAGAATAGAGTTACCTCGAGACTCGTGTCATAACTTACTTTTAACTACGACATGCCAAAGAAAGAAAGGTTGAGCTTTACATACCTCGTTCGCTTCCTACGCTAGTCAACCTTAAGTCTCGGGCTTCCAACAATCTACAATAACGTCATTAGGCGCCAAGCATTAGTCATACACACTTAGAAATCCAATACCAAACTCACTTATCTACGTAAATTCCGGCAGCATCTCCCCTATATAATTCAACACCCCGAGAATCCAACTCGCCCAAATCAACAACAACCATACCAACAATCACACTAACAACATCAATAACCCATTCAAAACACATTCTAGTATTAATAATTCTTTCTCTACATAACTCATCAACATTCCATTTATTTTCAAATAAACCACGTACGATTCAAACCAACACCATTGATCACATATTCAATTACTAATCCACAGACCATTCAAACAAGATTTAAGAACGTTCCAAACAATTCCACAATATTCAAAATAATCCCAAACAATGCCATTCCACCTGAAATCTTCCAACTACATTAGGATAATCAACAATACATTTCTTCCTTCCAAATTCATAAACTATATCAACAATTCCATACGTTAGCAACATCATTTTCATTAATACAAGAAGCTATATTGAAATCACATTATCTTCCAAATCAGCCCACAAACAATTACAACCTCAATTTAAGTCATCAAACCTTCATTTTCATCACATAATCCACCGCAAACAACAACCAAAATACTACATAAAATTAGTTCATCATGTTCCACCAAAAACAGCCCCTACACGGCCAAGCTCCCACATCCATGATTTCATGAATTTTATCCATTCCTTCACATTACAACATGCACAACTATCCATAACACAACAATCCAAACATGCTAAGTAAGGTAGTTCTTTACTCCTATATAACATCACATACACACGGCCACACACAACACACCATAATTTCATGAACTTCATTCATCTCAACATACCACAACACACACAACCATCTATAAAACATGTAAAGGAAGTTAAACCTCACCTTTTCCAATCAACTTCTCCACTTGGCTAGAACTTGTTTCGCAAGAACGAACGGTTTTCTTGTTCCAAAAACTATTCCACGTTGTAGAGGACCTTCCAATTAGTAGGAAAACTAGGAGAAAAGAATTTTCCTTGATCAAATTTGAGGGACACCATTTTCGGCCAAGTCTTGGCCGAATGGTTCCTCCTCTCCTTCTCCAACTTTCTTGAATTTTCTTAAGGTTGTAAATGATGAGTAATGCCTTATGTTGTCCTCACTTGTATATATATATATATATATATATATATATATATATATATATATATATATATATATGTATATATAAAGGTTCACATGGCCGGTCATGCTCTTTCTTTTTTCTTTTTTTTTTTTTTTTTTTTTTTTTTTTTTTTTTGTTCTCCAATTTTCTAGAATTTTCTTAACTTAATAAATGATGAATATTAGTCTTGCTTGGTCATCTAATATTCATATATATATATAAGCCTCCTACAAATACATGGTGTACACATGCACCACTTTATGGCATGAAACAATTGGCTTGCCATGTGTGGGCCCCACGGCCACATGGCCATTCATGGAATAATTTTTCCAACTTCTAGCCCCCAATTTTTTTCCTTATTCCAATTTTACCCTTAATAATCCATACCAATAAAAGACGAATATGCAACTTATGCATTCTTAACAAAACCGAAAAATATAACCTTGTCCTTAACTTTCCGCCATTAACTCGGAATATCCCAACGTACAAAATACGGGATATAACATCCTTCCCCCCTTTAGAACATTCGTCCTCGAATGTTCAACTAGTCTCGTAAGGTTTCCTAAGGACCTTAGGGGGGGGGGGAGAGTTTCCTTTATTACCACGGCACGCAATCTCATCTTTCGATTATATTCCTTCTTCATTTTCTCTTCAGCTTCTCAAGTCGTCCCCTTGCCATTAGGCCATTACCTTACTCGTATCCGGCGCACCCTTCGTGTATTATCCCTTCAATGCCCTCTTGGCTATCCTTTCTGTACTTGTTGCTCTTAGTCGTACACTGCGGTGACTGTCTGTGGTTTATCAGTTCGGGTTTCCATTCCTTTGCACCATTGTTACTATCCCTAAAGTCTTGCCATACAACTTCCCAAGCATAGGGCCATGGAAATTCTTATTCCCTTATGATTATCTTGCAACACAAATATCCGTACCTCCGATTTCCTTATATTAGCGGTCCTTTCGTCAGTCCTTATTCCTTGTTAGCTTTCCGATGCAGACTTTTTATTTCCATTCATGGGAGCAGCATTCTCTCTTTCCTTCAAAATCTTTCCAACCACTAATCGCTGTTCTTCTTGCTACAACTGCCACTGTCATTCCAAATATCCTCTTGGGTTCATTATCCTTGCCGACACCCTTTTTGCATTTTTAGCTCGAAGATCCTCCTCGCTCTCTACCCTCTTGTTACACGTTATGTCGCACTCTCTGCAAGGATATGCGAAGGGGTTCAGATTATCCCAAGAAATACCTCAGCGTCGTTTTACTAATCCTTATGTTCTACCTTGTCTTCCCTTCTCTTGTCTTACCTCCGGTATCGAAACAGATCCTTAGTTCAACCACCGCCATGTCTTGTCCGTCCTCAGCGCTAATTCTATTTTAGTAATTGGCTTAAACCATCGTTACATTTTCCGTAGTATCCCCGAAATATCACAACTGCATTGTCCTTGCTAAGCCCTCGCTCTTCTTATCAAATACTTACTTAGTCTTATTCTTAGCATACCAATACTTATAGGTGGCATCACTGTCCTTATACAACTTATATAAAGTACGTTCAATCTTAGACATAGTCCTTTCGTCCTCTGGCTCGTCCTGCTCTGCATATCTTATTCATACCAAAACCCGCTCGTCTTTTTGTCATATTTCTTTCCCTTCCTTTAATCGCTCTTGACTCCCTCACTTCCTATCATCAAAGGGTTCCCTATTCCTTCTTCTTTATTACTTACAAGTTGCGATAGCATTAGCGAACATCTCTATAGCCAACATCTTGGCCCTTAATCTAGTATGGCATCGCTATCCTTCATACTATCCTTTAAGTTATTCAATGCCATCCTCTTGTCATACTCTTTTCCTTCATACACGTCCATTTCTTAGCGTCACGTCATTCAAAGTCTCTGCAAAACTTCTCGCTCTACCTTAAATACCATCCTGACTTTTATCCACTTGTTACTGGTTTTCCGATCTTACTAGCTTATTTCAGTAAGGGGTCTCATTTGTAGCCTAAGCATCCGCATCAAACATATTACAGTGTCAATTGTTTCCATCTCACTCTTACATATCTCTCACCCGCTTCCCCCCTTTAGGGGTGTACTTATACCATTATCCGTTTATATTTTGCCCCATGTCCTTAATTCCAATCTCAATTAGGCCGTGCTTTTACTCCGACGACAAGTATCCAAAGTTTTCTTGGAATATTATCCTTATCCCGACATATCTCGGTGCTTTCTTTGGTATCCCCTTGTCATTCCTCCCGTTTATGCTTATCTCTTTATTCTACACACGAGGAATCTTATGCTACCTCCGTGTCATTCAGACACTCTACTCCTATATTCTTTCATTCTCGAACGTTTTCTCATCTTTATCCGTAGCATAACTTGGCCTTTTCACCGTTCCATCACTTATCACATCTTCTTATCCTCCATCATACGCGTCAGAACATATTACTATGCTGTTGTCTCACTTTCTTCTTATTCCTTCTTTCCGTTAACTCCTTCTCCTCACCGACCTGGTCTGCCCCGTCCTACGCGATCCCTTAAGGTTTCTGCCCACTCCGCAGACTCTAATCTTTCTTAGGTTAATTTAGCTTCCCGTTTGCCTCTTACGTCTAAATTTGTAAGACTTTCAGAAAACTTCCCAGGGGGTCACCCATCCTAAAATTTCTCTCACTCTAGCACGCTTAACTTTGGAACTCTGATGAAATACGACGCTTTAACGTCCGTATGATTGCGTCCACCTTTACCGCATGACCTTCGCCACATAATCTAGAGTAAGTCGAAGTCTTAACATTTCCAAAACGCCCTCACAACACCTCTCACCACCGTTTTATCCATACCTTCCTATTCGTCACATTTTTTTTCCTTTTTCTCGTATCTTAATTAATCATATCCCTAACTCTTCTAACCATAATCTCATCATATTTTCCTCCTACTTATCGATTCGCCTCGGTGCCTTAATATATTACTCTGTCCGAAACCTACCACTACTCTTTCCTAACTCATCTCTTAGCATCACAAATTTTTCCAAATTCCTTATTACCATATCCCCATCGACCTCCTATTTACTACCATTATCAATTCCACCGGTACTTTATTCCTCAAGGGTAGCCATACTCACAACTCAGTCAAATCCCATCGTTACTATTGACACGCCCTTTTCCAAGCATATTCCAAACTTACATCTCATTCTCGTATTATTTCTAGAAAAATTTTGGCAGAGTTTCCTCTGTATTCCTTACTATCCCAAAACTCGCAGCAGAAATACCAACAATGCCTCACAGGGCCATCACATATATATATATATATATATATCATATCACGGCCGCACAGGGCTCCCAGTATCAACAATAGCATGGAAACGATTAACTTCTCCCGTGCGTCCAACCCAAACTACACCGTTACGCTTTCCTCTTTACTTTTCCCTTTTTAATCTTCAACTCGTGTTTCAATCGCACTTCGATACCTTACCCGACATATATCTTTCATGCCTTTGCTTACCCGTGTGCCTTATAGCTTCCAATATCATCGGTCACTTCTTCCGCCGACGCCATTCTTCCTCGCGGCAATCGAAGGTTAGTGCAAGATATCTCATTTCCTACGACTTGGCTCTATGGCACGATCTAAGAGATGAAAGAAGAGTAACCATCCTAGATGCCCCGTAGCCTCCTCGTTTATAAACGTGGGCGCGCCTTCACACCAAAAACAGGACTCTACCGGACACGACTTTGCAGACAACCCCTAAGACGAACTGCTCTGATACCAATTTGTCACACCCTTAATCCGATAGGGTGTGATGGGCACCCGACCCATACGTAGGGCCGAGCGAACCATCTGACTCTCGTAACACTCATAATCATACTGGCTCTTAAATCATAACATAAATACAATCATGAAAGGTTTTCGGAAATCAAATATGCTTTTCAAACTTTTTCAAATCAAACAAAGTCTATAATCGTATAAAAATCGTAAAATAATGCATAACAATACATCGGCTTATGGGGCCGCTTACAAATCGACATCCTATACACATGACACCTGCCTCGTAAAGTCTATAACATGGGACACGATGCCATAACATAACACTCGACTCCTACAAAGACTCCGAGAGAAATGTAGCTCGCTAATCCACTGAACATCTTCTACTAATATCCTCACTCATCCGGGTGTGTACCGCGCGCATGAAACGCACTTCGAAAAGGGGGTCAAGACGGGAATATGTACTGAGCAAGTAAAGCATGAAATACAATAAGCGGGATTATACTGAGGTAAAGAGTATAGAAAATCATAAGACTTGCTTTTGAAAACATATATCATGCATGTCAATGTCATAAAATCATTGTAAAAACATATAGTGTGTCATTATATTGCTGCGGAACGTGCATCCCGATCCATAACCACATATCCCGCGTCCGGCATCCCGCGTCCATGATGGTATCATGTCATATTATACCAACCGATCGTGGTTACGCGTATATAACGCCTCGCCTTTTCCCCCTATTCCCCATATACATATACATATATCATATAGGCAAGACGATAGAGCCCAAAGAAAGTCATGTATCTATCGAGTGACGTAAGGTCGGTAACCTCCGATTGTATTATGGCATAATCATGGACGCTTTGTCTCACCTTGTAAAGTGGACGATTATTATAAGTAGATCACACGAAGAATAACTTTACGATAAAACATAAAATAGGATCATAAGGCATCAATTCATATACTTTTGGAATCCGAAAATAGTCATCATTCATGAATAAAATTGGAGAAATCAAGAAATAGCACAACATTCTCATATCGTCATCAAATCATAGACTGAACCTTTAAACATGGAATCATCATCATGTTCATCGTAGGAAAATATTTCATTTTTGACATCACATTGTCATCGTAAAACATATCCATCGTTGTTGTCATGAAAGCCATTACGTCATAAACCTCCATTTTGGAAAGATACGTACATTTCGAATTCTTTCAAAAATAAAGTCGTTAGAACCAACAAAGGAAAGTCGCGGCCCACTGACGAGCGTCAACCCGGTCCGGCCCGCCTATGAAAGTTAAAGATTATTACTCGTTATGAAATCTTCTACGATGGTTTCGAAGCGATTCGAGCCCACCGTGAAAGTTACGGCGTTCGTAGTTTCGAACTCGTTTTAGGAACAAAATTTTTTTGAAAACAAAAACTTTTGAAAAACAACAAAGTTATGGAAGCATTTATGAAATCGTAATCTAAGAATCATGCCTTGAAAGAAAGGGACGAGCCTTAACATACCTTTGGCCGCTCCTAGGCTAATCCAAACTTATGCCTTGGCTTCTCACGATCTACATTCACGTCATTAGATATCAACCATTAGCCACAAGCACTTAAGAATCCGATTTCAAACTAACACTTTGTCTACGGAAATTTGGGAAGCATTCCCCCTATAACCATCAACCCGAGAATTCAACTCTACAAAACAATCATCAACAACAACCATACCAACAATCATATAAATAACATCAATAATTTATTCCAAACGCATTCTAACATTGGCGATTCTTCTCTACACAACTTATCAATACTCCATTTACGTCCAAATAAACTACATGCATTCAATCCAACATTAATGATCATACGTTCAAATATTAATCCGAGACCATTCAAACACGATTTAAGAATATCCCAAGCAGTCCATACAATACACAAACAGCCCGGCTAATCATGCAATGCTACCCGAAACTTACCATATTCCATAAGAGCAATGGCAACACCTTTCATTCTTCCGAATTCATGAACTATATCAATAATTCCATACGTGAGCAACATTATTTCCATCAATACAAGAAACTATATTAAAATCATATTAATTTTCCAAAACAGCCCGCAACACTTACTACTTCAACATGAATCATCAAACATTCATTTTCATCGTAGAATCTATAACAACACCAACTAATTTGTCAAGTAACTTGGTTCGTCACTTCCACACAAAGCAGCCCACATTCGGCCACCCTATTAACACACTCAACTTCATGAGTTTCATTCGTTTCTTCATACAACAACACGTCCAAACCATCCATAAAACATGTAAAAGAGGATAAAATCTCACCTTCTTCCACTTGCCATCCACTCACGGCTAGATTTGTTCTTCACAAAGCCGAATGGTTTTCTTTCTTCCAACAACTACTCCACATCGTAGAGGGCCTTCCATTTAGTAGAAAAGCTTGAAGAAATTTATCCTTCTTGGCTAACACTTAGGCATGTTCTACTAAACCCTCCATGTCGAACTCCCCTCTCTCCTCTCTCTCTCTCTGAAATTTCTAGAATTGTGGGTGATGAATTGTGTCTTATTTAATCACCACACACACACACAGATATATATATATATATGCATGGCACATGACCGGCCATGCTCCATTTTTTTTCCTCCAATTTTTCTAGATTTTTCTTTTTCTTTCCCTCCAAGTTTCTTCAAACTTCTTGAATTTTTCCTTTAAGTCTGTAAAGATGAATTCTGCCTTGTCATCTTTGTCTATATTCATATAAGTCCCCTACAAATATAATATGACCACATGCACATCTTCATGGCTTAAGATGATTGGCCAACCATGGGTGGGACCCACGGCCACTTGGCTTCTCCAAGGAGTCATGAACTAGAAATTTCCAATTTCCAAATTTACCCTTAACATTCAATGCCAATAATAATATTTATGAGCGACTTATTCATTAAGAACGAATCTAGGTCACAAGTTTCCTACCTCGTCTTCCAAAATTGTCTTGTCCTCAATTTTTCACAACTAGCCTTGGCAATGTCTCAACGTGCGAAATGCAGATATAACACCCCGTGAGGCCGTGATATGATAAGATACGCATATATGTATGTTGGGCCACCGCGAGGCACTCTGTGTATTTCCTTGCGCGTGTGTTTTGAGATAGTAAGAATGTGTAGGAAACTCGTCGAAATTTTTTCCTAAATAAAAAGAGAATGAGATATAGGTTTGTAATACAACTTGAAGGTCATGCCGATAAGAAGAGAGATCCGGCTAAGCTACGAGTATGTATAACATCGAAAAAAGAAGTTAAGTACTAAATCGAGGATAAGAATAATTAAAGGTCGATATCGATACGACAAAAGAATTGAAAGGGCTTGTGATGCTAAGAGTTTATTTAGAAAAAGGTCAAAAACCTTGATAGAGAGTTATTTAAGGTACCGACCGGATTGATAAGCAGGGATGAATTATGACGAGCTTATGATTAAAGTAAATAGTATGATTAAGATAAGGGTACTTGAGAAAAGGAAGCGCGACGGGACAGTGGTGTCGATAGGATGTACTGTGAGATATTAAGGATAAGTTTGACCGTAAAGGGGAGAAGTAGTGAAGCGTTACACTATGGGATCGAATACGAACAAAGACATAGTAAGATTGTTAAAAAATGAGTAAAGCCCAGAGAAAGTGGCCAAAGCTATGATGTGATCTAAGCGAGGTAAAGGTAAGTGTGAAACGAAAAGCGAGCGATAGAACGAATAGGGGAAGGCTTATTAAGTTTTGTATGGGAAGTTAGAATAGCAGTGGCATACGGTCGATTTTAAAATGAGCCGTAAAAAGAAAGGAAATCGAAGAAGGAATAAAGAAGAAAGCAGATAACAAGCGTGTAGTAATAGTTGGCGACATGCAGCCAAGGACGATTTACGGGACCGGAAAGACCCGGGGCCACAGAGAGGATGAGGAACGAGGTAAAAAAGGAGCAGTAAATCCAAAGGCCGATAACCAAGTATTTATAAAAGAATTCGCGATCAAGGTGTTCATCACCATTGGGAACCCCGGAAGTCTAAGACGGAAGATGGGGCTTGTACCCACGGTGAAAAGTGAATATTTAGGATCGAAAGAGGGCTAAAATAGTAATTGTGTTACGGGAGCATTCTGAATCATAAGACTTCCATTTACTCCTTTGACATGCGATTTTAGGTCGTAAGGGTGAGGCGGACGCGATCGCGCTATATTAAGGTATCGTATTTCGCCGGGAGTTTCAAGGTTAAGCGTGCCGGGGTGAGAGAAATTTCGTGATCGGTGACCCCGGAAGTTTATTAAAAATCCTATAAAGTCACTCCACAGGAGAGCCAAACGGGAAGCTAGAGTAGTCTAAGGGGAACCAGAATATATAGAGTGGGCGGAAACCTTAAGAGGTCGCGCAGTCGAGGCGGCGACTAAATCGGTGAAGAGAAAGAAGCGTGCGTTGCGTTCGTAGAATTAGGGTGAGTTTGAATACGTTTGGGAATGTTTTGTGCAAGATAGTAGTAATTATGTTTATATAGGTATGCATATGATATCCTATATATGGCTATATACCGAAGGATATGTGTATTCCTGCCAGTCAACCCAACAAAGATACGTGAAGGCAAGCAACGATTATGGTCACGTGCCTAAGTGAAAGAAATGTGAATGGCACAAATGTTACAGGCAAGCCGATGCTATTTTCGCGCACAAAGAGCTTGGGAAGTACTAACACAATGATACTTAAAAGAAAGAAAGTGCCGCCTAATTAAGTTTGGGAAATGCGGACATAGGGCAAAATATAATCAGGCAATAACATAAGTACGCCCCTAAAGGGGGGAAGCGGGTGCGAGAAATGCAAGTGCCAGATAGAGACAATGAACACTACAAAATATCGATACGCATAAGCATGTAGGATTCCTTGCCGAGACAAGCAGTAAGATCCAAAGCTAGAAAAATGGGTGGTGAAGCAGATGGTAATTGAGATAGTGCGAGAATTAATTGTAGAGATCTTGAATGATATGACATTGGAAAGTGGAGGCTTAAAGGAGAATACGACAAGAGAGGATAGCGAGTAACTTACCGAGGCATTGTGAAAGGTAACATCGCGGTGCTAGATTAGAGGCTAAGATGTGGGAAATAGGGTTGTTTCAATGGCACCGCGACCCAAGAGTAGTAAGGAGAAAATAAAAACCTCCTATAACAGAAAAACGAAAACATCGTATAGAGTGAATAAAGGAAAGGAAAGGTAGATGATAGGCTACAAGCGAATGTTAGGACGGAAGGAAGATGTGGGGCAGAGTGAACCAGGAGAAAGAAAGATCGTGGATCGAGAATGAGTGTACTCTATACAAAGGTATAAGAATAGTTATGCAACCTACGAATATTTGTATGTTAAGAATGAGACCAAGCGAATATCTAATGAGAAAAGTTTGGATTCGTAATAACAATACCTGATCATATTCGGGTGCATTAAGGAAAGCTATATAAAGAAGTGCTCGAGCTAAACTACCGAGATAAAGAGTAATTATGACTCAACAAAGACAATGGCCATACGGCTATACGGTTGAACTAACGATCTATTCGCACGGGTCAGAAAGAGTAAAGAGAAGGACAAAGTAAAACATAAGGATTAGTAAAGCCACGCTAAGGTATTGGGATAACTGAGCACCTTCGCATATTTTTGTAAAGATTGCAACATAATGTGTGACCCAAGGTTGCGGGCAAGATCCGAGCAAAGGGACGGTAGAAGAGTTCGAATTAAAGATAAAGGAATGATACGAGACAATGTGCCTGCAGTGATACAAGCCGAGTAAAGGAGGATTATAAGATGATTTAAGCAAGATGGTCAAGCTAGCGGGTTACTAAAAGAGGGTGAATTTATACGTCAATTTTTTTTTCCAGAATTATATTAGCTGATGATAGTTAAAGCAGGGGACGGCTATTAGTAACTCATAGACGACATAAACCATATGACGACAATTCGTGTCGACACTTAGAATCTCAGATTGGCTGATACAAGACCAATTCCATCGAGCTTCATGAAAATGGAGTCTTTAAAGATCATGGGAGGTCCACATAGGATGGCCTTCAAGATATGGGAGATAGCTTGTTGGAAGCGTTTTAAGAGTCCAAGTCCCAAGGCTTGCCTAAAGTGGCTACACCAAGCTTGGGTGATTCAAGTTCGAAGATGGCCGGGCTTGCGCAAAGGGCTATTTGTGCAAAGCGGCTACTTATGGCAAGGGTTATGATTGCAAGAAGCTATGCATGCAAGGTCGATTAGAGGGCCATCTATGCAAGAGCGGACGTGTTTGGCCACGAAGGCCAATCCTTGAATCAAGTGCTGCCACTGGCACACTAGCCAAACAAGGCCCTTACTTCATTAAGGGTAGCATTGTAATCGTTTATTAGTCTTCTTTACTTACCAGATATATACCTTGTCTTTTATTTCATCGAGGGACTTTTTGATGAATTAGAATATTTGAGTGTTTTAGGTTATCTCGTGGCAGAGAACTCGTTAGTAGTGGGGCTCGGGCAGTTTCATTGATTTTGTGTTGTCAGAGGTTGGTTGCTTGGGATTTGATTCCCTTCGAGGTCAACTTAAGAATTTGGTGTTTCTTTTGATGATAATTTAGAGGTCTTAGTTTATATAACTTTTTGGTCGCTAAATTGAATCTTAAGTTGTGTCAAATTATCTATCCTTTCTTTCCCTTTTGTTTATCTTCTTAATTTTTCAAGCCTGCCAACATCCGTTATCAGACCAATTCCAGATCGTAGCCCATATATTGTGCTTGTTTCAACAAATCTAGCTTGAGATTCGATTCACAAAAAAAAAAAATCGAAATCAGAAAGCCCCAAAAATATTTTGTTTGTTTTGTTGTTTTGTTATTAGATTCTTGTTCTGAAAGAGTCAATTTTCCCTTCCACCATTGTCCACTAAGAACAAATCGATGCCAATCTTGTTCATGTGGGATTCCATTTCAAATCATTGAACCAAGGGACTCACTCCTAAACATACATGACAATTATCCATTGGAAGCACATCACACCAAACCTCCTCTTGGTACTCACCAAGTGAAATGGATACCATCACCTTCCTATCAACCCAATATCCTCCTTCATCAAAATAAGGATTTCACCGGATCGCACAAGGTAACCTTAACACTTCAACCGCACGAGGGGTGATGAAATTTGTATAACAATCGTCATCAAGCATGAGAAATACCTCACTACTACCAATGTTCACCTTCTCTCCATGAATCGCCTCATTGGGACCACCTTCTTTTGTATAGGATGACCCCAACTCGTACTCACATTCCCACTCATGCCACTTTGCTTCGAATAGAATTACTACAAGAAGGAGCATATGCATGCCCACTAGAAGTCCTTCCATAATCAACATTAGCACTTCCACTACCTCCATAGACATACCCTCCACAAGTCTTATTTGTATAAGGATTCTCCCCATAAGACCCATAAAACATGTGTGAAGGAGAGTCATATCTCGAGTCATCTTCATCATCATGATGTATAGCACAAGAACCTTCACCTTCATCATGTGAAGCATAACAAGGTTCTTCTTCATCCCCATCTTCCTCATGAGACCCGAGTACCACTCTCTTCATATTCTCCTTCAAAATGGTAATTTTCTCCCCGAACTTCCTCATGATCACCATTTCCCATACAGCCCTCATATTCCCTATTGTCACACTCTTGATAGCTCCCATAGTCCTCCCCTTCATAACTACAACCATCATCATCATCATAACAATCATAATCGCCACCACATGAATCAGAATCCATGGAGAAGTACCTGCAAAGAACGCTTAGCAAACACGTTAGTAGTAAAGAAACCTCACCACACTCGTGTTTACACTCGTTTGTGCTCGGCTAACTACACCACTCAAATGAACTCACACACTCTTTGCCTTTTACCACTCAAATGGATTGGCCGATGTTGATTCTCGATTGGATTCGGCTGCTTGAAAGGTGCACAATTGAAAGAAAGGACGACTCAATTTAAAGCAAACGCACTTGAATCAAGAAATTAACGATGAAGTTGTAAAACGAGAAAAGAACGAAAAGAATTAGCTTGAAAGAAAGGACTCAAGAACAAATTAACAACCAAGTAAGAATCAATTACTAGTTGTTAATTAGTTAGGAGAATCAAAGAAATGAGAAGAAGAAGTGAGCAAACCTTAGCCAAACACTTAGACAAATTTTTGGAAGTTTTGACCAACACTTAGAAATTCGGAACAGCTTGCAGCATATTTTTATAACGCCTATAACTTTTTCTACAGACCTCTGGTTGATGAACGGCTTGTTGATTCGGAGAGTAGACTCTCTGAACTTGAATTTACATATATTATGGGTCCCGTAACTCCTTATACACACAAAGATATTCCCTCTCAAAGTTGGACCAAAATCTGCCAACGCTTAGAAAAATTTTCAAGTGTCAAAACTCCCACTCTCTGAATTTGGCCCCCACGCGCGCCGTCGAGGCGCGTCGTCCGCCGACGTCATCGACATCATCGCCGACGTGGCAACTACTTTTTCTTTTTTTTTTTTTTTTTTTGAAAAATCGAAATTTAGAGTAAGTATTTACGATTATTTTTTTTTTACTTACTTGGGCCCACAAACACTTTTTCACAACTTTATTTGGCAACTTTTGGATCAAATAGCCCTTTGGAGAGTCTTCTTCCTTATGAAGATTTGAAGGTCTTCAAGAACACAAGAATAATTCAAAAATTCAACTACTCTCAAACCAACTCCAAATTAGCTCAAATTTCGGATTTAAGTTCTCTTTGACGTAGAGAACAAAACCCAATAGGTTTCAACCTTCAATTTCAACCAAATCAAAAGACCCACTTCATCCAAATGAGGCTTTTCAAGTTCTTGAGTTCTTCAAAGCTTCAAATAGCAAAAATGATAGATCCTTCAAAAATACTCCAAATCACTTCAAATTTTGGATTCTTAACCTTCTTCACTAGGAGAATACAACCCAATGACTTTCAAGCTCTAATTTCTACTTCTTCTTCAAAACCCACATTCAAGTTTTAAAACCTTCAAGCTCCAACAATGGTAAATGACTCAATATGACTCCAAATAACTTGAAACTCAAGATCTAGACTCAAAAAACACTAGGGAACTCAAATCTAGTGTCAAAAACAACAAACAACGATGGATCAAACACGAATTTGAATTTTTGAATTTCAGATTTTTTTTTTTTGAATTTCGATTTTTTTTTTTTGTAGAATCAAATCCAAGCTAGATTTGTTGAAACAAACCTAATTTAGGCTCTGATACCAATTGATACAAGAACGGATACGCGGAAACGGGAAATTAAGAAGATAAACAAAAGGAAAAGAAAGATAGATAGATTGACACAAAAATAGGCACAATTAGGCAACCAAGGTTCTTCAATAACCAAGACCTCCTAATTACACTCTAGATAGCACCAACCTCCATGATGCAAGCCCACTTGCCTCAAGGCCATTTACAAGGAGCCAAGCCCGGAACTACAACACTTGCAAAGCCTATTCATGAAGCGGGGAGGTTCTTGAGTATACTTTTGATGAGCACCTTGGATCCCAAGTCCATTTGTTGATGAAGATTGCTTGGGGAGAAGAAGAGGAAATGGGAAGCTACCACAATGGCTAAAAGATGAAGAGTTGGCTATTCTTGCAAAGGAGATTTCAAGATTTTGGAGAAAGAAGAATAGCCAAACAAGGCCCTTGTCTCATTAAGGGTGTTTATGTCATTTGCATTTCTTTTATTTCTAGCATAGTATAAATAGCTCTTTTCTTCTTCATGGAAGACTTAGACTATTTTTTGATATTGATATTTTGAGAATTGTAAACTCTTTGAGTGTTGAGAGCTTGTTAAGCCTTGGATTGTGTAATTGTTGAGAGGAAAGGTTGCTTGGGATTCAAATCCCTTGAGGTCTTCCTAGGAATTTGGTGTTTCTTTTGTTCTTAATTTAGAGGTCTTAGTTTTCTATAACTTTGGTTGCTAAATTAGGTCTTAAGTTGTGTCAAATTATCTATCCTTTTCTTTTCTTGCATTTTAATTCTATTTTCGTTTCTAGTATTGTATCAATTGGTATCGAGCCTAAATTAGGTTTGTTTCAACAAATCTAGCTTGGGATTTGATTCTACAAAAAATCAAAAAAAAAAAAAATCGAAAAACCCCAAAAATATTTTGTTTGTTTTGTTGTTTTGTTATTAGATTCTTGTTCCTTAGTACGTTAGGGTTTCAAATCTTCAAATTTCGTGTCAATCGGGTCAATATTGAAGAATCCACCATTTTTGAGTTGAAGCTTTTGAAAAACTTGAAGAACTTGAAGTGGGTCTTGTTGATTTGGGTGAAATTGGGACTTGAAACTTATTGGGGTTTGTTCTACAAGTCTTGGGGAGTCTAAATCTGAAATTTGAAAGAAAAACAAGTTGATTTGAAGGTAGTTGAAAATTTGAAAATTGTTGGTGTTCTTGAAGATCTTCAAATCTTCATAGGGAAGAAGACTCTCCAAAGGGGCATTTAATCCAAAGTTTTCAAGTCAAGATTTGGGAAAAGTGTTTTTCTACCCCAAAAAGGTAAATACTAGGTTGAGTGGACCCGAAACGTCACTGAAAATTTGGTCCAAATTTCGAGAAGTTCGATTTCAACACGAAATTCATGAGAAAAAGGGGTACTTATACGGACCGTATATTCTTATACGGACCGTATAAGTTGGTCGTACTTCAGGACCAGCGAAGACGACTTACTGTTTCGTGACATTATCTTATACGAGTACTTCCACGGACCGTATCCTATTCTACGGACCGTATAAGTTGGTCGTGCTTCAGGATCAGCGAAGGAGAGTTACTGGTTTTGTGACATCGTCTTATACGAGTACTTTCCACGGACCGTATCGTATTCTACGGACCGTACAAGTTGGTCGTGGTTCGGGACCCAACCAAGACACTTCTTCGTTTTGCGACATCATCTTATACGAGCACTTCCACGGACCGTATCATATCCTCTTCTACGGACCGTATAAGTAAGGTCGTATTTCTCGAGGTAATTTGCATTGATCCAAGTTTCATTTCTCAAAAAAAAATTCTTGACTCTCATTATTGATTTTGTGTCCCTATTCCTTTGGTAGGGAGCAAAAAAAAAAAAAAAAAAAAAAAAAAAAAGTATAGAAATTTTAAAATTTTCATTACTTCAAATTGATACCTTGGATCAATTGGGACTTCCCGACCGCGTTTTCAAGTTATCACCTACCCGGGCCCGAAATTTTATTTATTTTCCCGATTTTTGCATTCCATTTTCTTGTGTCTCTCAACTAGTAGCCATTTAGTAGTTGTTCCTACTTGTGTTTGTTAGTTCTTGTGTCCGCATTTCTTTCGTGCCAATTCTTTCGTGCTTTTCTTCGTTTTTGCTTCGTTGTTAATTTCTTGGTTCAAGTCCGTTAGATTGAATTGAGTCGTCCGTCTTTCTTAGTCTAACAAGAATCTATTCCGACCAAGAGTAGAATTTGAACCCTTGTGACTAGTCGACATTAACAAGCACACAATCTTTGGCGGAAGCAATTTGTGAGGCAATTAAAGGTGCGCATACTTGAGCGATTGTGAGTTGATTTTACTAATCTAACGTGTTTGCTTGTTTTGTTGAGTGTCTTTAATAGGTACCATGGCTACGGAGGATGAAACACAAGTTCCCACCGGGGAACTTACATTAGTTGATGTCATGAGGGCTTTGCAAGCCTTGAACGATAAGGTTGGAAGTATGGATGGTCGAATGGAAAACTTGGGAAGTAGGGTTGAAGCAATTGAAGGAGGTAGTAGGGAGGTCTCGTATTCGCCTCGAGTGCAATACCAAGGAGGCACAAGTGGAGCTACTCGAAGCACTTCACTTACATTGTCACCCGGCACCTTCCATCATCTATATAACCCCACTCCCCAAAACACTCCACAAAACACCCCACCAAACAACATTCCCATAGGCCAACGGAACAATCCACCCCCACAAGATCAAACTCCAAATGACCCACATCCAAATGATCCACCCCCAAATGATCCACACCTAAATGCACCTATGCCACCCCAACACCATCCAAACATCCAACAACCAAATGATGATGAGATAGAAGAAGCTTATAGACTTACAAGCTATACTCGAGCACGAACAATATGGTGACCAAGGTTGGAGGCAACGAGGGCAAGCACAAGGAGGTTATCGAGGGAGGGGTGGAAGGCATGGTCCTAACCCTCGCATGGGTAGGCAAAGAGGGTACCAAGCTCGTGAAGGGTACCAAGGTCATGACCATCAAGGTTATGATGATGATGGAGATTTCAATGGGAATCACGGTTATGGAGGAGGGCGAGACACGAGTCTCAATTCCATCAAGGTTACTCTTCCAACCTTCAAAGGAAGTAGTGATCCCGACACGTTCCTTGATTGGGTGATGCATTGTGATAGAATCTTCTTGACGAATGACATGTCCGAGGTGAAGAAGGCATCTTTTCTATGCCATTGCTCAATTCGAAGGGTACGCCTCCACATGGTGGGAAACTCAAGTGAAAGCAAGAAGAATTATTGGACTTCCACCCACACCTACTTGGGATGAATTGAAGGATGCCATGCGGCGTAAGTATGTCACCGAACGCTACAAACAAGAACAACTCAAGAAGGTGTATACCTTAAGGCAAAAAAAAAGAGTGTGGAAGAATACTATGATGAGTTCCAAATTGTCAAGATGAGAATCGACTTTGATGAGGATGAGTTAAATGCTATGACTCGATTTCGAGCCGGGTTAAATGGTGACATTGTCTCCCAAATGAGACTCCACAACTATGGGAGCATTGAAGAGACCCTTCAAGTATTTTATTTGAAATAGAGGAAGGTCTTAGGAAGACAAAATCAATAAGTCAAGAGGCTATGTGAGTTCATGGAACAATAACAAAGAATGAGGAGCCTCCTCTTCCAATTGGCAAAAGAATAAGGGTCCCATACAAGAAGTCAAGAAACCCTTTGTGAAGAATACTCAAGTTGAGAAGCACATTGACAAGCAACCTCCGAAGTTTGCTCCAAAAGAAGGAGGTACGAAAACTCCTATTCAATGCTTTAAATGTCATGGCTTCGGTCATAGAGCAAGTGAATTCCCTAATCGTAGAGCGTTTATTTTGAGAGAAACTTATAGTGAGGACAAGGAAGAATGTGAGGAAGGAGATGATGCGGGAGATCATGAGAATGAACAACATGATAGTGAAGGGGATGGTGTTGAAGGTGATGATGAGCCTATTATACCCCTCTATGTGGTGCGACGAACCATGATAAGCAAAGCAATGGACGACCCAAGTCAAAGGGAAAATCTCTTCCATTCCAAGTGCATCATTAACCAAAACACTAGCATCATGATCATTGATAGTGGGAGTTGTGCCAATGTTGCTAGTACCACCCTTGTTGATTTCTTGAAACTTCCCACCACCCGCCATGAAAACCCTTACAAACTTCAATGGCTCAATGAATGTGGTGAATTGAAGGTGACTCGGCAAGCTATCATCAAATTCACGGTTGGGAAGTATCACGATGAGGTGTTATGTGATGTTGTCCCCATGCAAGCGTGTCATCTTCTACTTGGCCGACCATGGCAATATGATAGGTCCGTCAACCATAATGGGAGAACTAACCAATACACCCTTATCCACAATGGTATCAAACATGTCTTGAATCCTATGACCCCCTCCCAAGTGGGTGAGATCTACAACAAAATGAGGGAGTTGAAGGAGAAGGGTCATAGTGCATTGCAAAAGAAGAATGTGGGGGAAGAGGGAGTAGAGGAGAGTAGTTCTCAAAAGGTGAGTGGAAAGAAAGGAGAGCTTAGAGGAAAAACCAAGGTGTCTCTTTTGGCAAATTGTGGGAAAATTAGGGAGGAATTAGGGGAGCGTCAACCGGTGATTCTCCTCATGCATAGGGACTATGCATTGCACACTAATGAACTAACCCCTTCTTTTCCTAGTTCTATTTCTTCTCTTTTGCAGGAATTTGATGATGTGTTCCCAACGGAACTCCCAAAGGGGTTATCGCCCTTGAGGGGAATTGAACACCAAATTGACTTTATACCGGGGTCTCAATTGCCAAACAAACCGGCTTATAGAGACAACCCGGATGATACTAAGGAGCTTCAAAGGCAAGTGGATGAGCTCCTTGAAAAGGGAGTTGTGCGAGAAAGTATGAGTCCTTGTGCGGGCCCGTGATCTTGGTGCCAAAGAAAGATGGATCATGGCGCATGTGTGTTGATTGTCGTGCCATCAACAAGATAACGGTAAAGTATCGCCATCCCATACCTCGTCTTGATGACATGCTTGATGAGTTGAATGGTTCATGCATCTTCTCTAAGATAGATCTTAGGAGCGGGTATCATCAAATCCGGATGAATCCCGGAGATGAGTGGAAAACCGCATTCAAGACCAAGTTTGGTCTATATGAATGGTTGGTGATGCCTTTTGGCCTCACTAACGCTCCTAGTACTTTCATGCGCTTGATGAATCATGTGATGAAACCTTTTATTGGCAAATTCGTGGTTGTTTACTTTGATGATATTTTGGTGTATAGTAAAACCATGGATGAGCATGTTATTCATTTGAAATGTGTGTTTGAAGTGCTTAGACAAGAACAACTTTATGACAATGTTGATAAATGTTCCTTTTGTGTGGACGAAGTTGTTTTCTTGGGATTTGTTGTGAGTTCAAGGGGGTTGAGGTTGATGAATCCAAAATAGAAGCCATAAGAAATTGGCCCACTCCTAAATCCATTGGAGATGTACGAAGCTTTCATGGCTTGGCTAGTTTCTATAGGCGTTTTGTTAAAGGATTTAGTACCATAGCCGCTCCTTTGACCGAGGTAATCCGAAAGGACAAACCTTTTTCTTGGGGTACGGAGCAAGCTAAAGCCTTTGAAACTTTAAAACAAATGCTTAGCTCCGCACCATTGTTGCAATTACCCGACTTTGATAAAATATTTGAGATTGAATGTGATGCAAGCAAAGTGGGTATTGGAGCCGTTTTAATGCAAGACCAAAAGCCCATAGCCTATTTTAGTGAAAAACTCAAGGGAGCGACTTTGAATTATACTACCTATGATCTTGAGTTGTATGCCTTAATTCGTGCTTTGGGAAATTGGCAACACTACTTGTGGCCTAAAGAGTTTGTGATTCGGACCGACCATGAGTCCTTAAAGCATCTTAAGGCTCAGGGTAAGTTGAACAAAAGGCATGCCAAATGGGTTGAATTCCTTGAATCCTTCCCTTATGTAATCCAATACAAAAAAGGCAAGGATAACGTAGTGGCGGATGCCTTATCAAGGAAACATGTTTTGATCAATACTTTGTCTTCCAAATTGATGGGTTTTGAGAGCTTGAAGACATTGTATCCCGAGGACCCCGTTTTTGCGCAAATCTTTCTAGAATGCGAAGAATGGGAAAGGGAAAGGTGTCTTAGGGATAGATCTTCTACTCCCTATTCTAAGTTTGATGGTTTCTTGTTCAAGAACAAGCGACTATGTGTGCCCATGAGCTCTTGGAGGGAGTTATTTGTGAGGGAGGCACACAATGGGGGATTGATGGGACACTTTGGGATTGACAAGACAATGGGGATTCTTGAGGAGCAATTCTATTGGCCCCACATGCGGCGGGATGTGGCCCGAATTTGTGGCCAATGCCTTGAATGCCGAAAAGCTAAATCTAGGCTTCAACCCCATGGCTTGTACACTCCCCCTCCCCATTCCTCAACAACCTTGGTTTGACATTTCCATGGACTTTGTGATGGGATTGCCTAGGACAAAAAGGGGGAAAGATAGCATCTTTGTTGTTGTTGATCGTTTTTCGAAAATGGCTTATTTCATTGCTTGCCATAAGGTTGATGATGCTCCTCATATTGCTTCCTTGTTTGTTGAAAATGTGGTTAAATTGCTTGGCATTCCCAAGACAATTGTGAGCGATAGGGACCCTAAGTTCCTTAGCCACTTTTGGAAAGAATTGTGGGGTAGGCTTGGAACGAAGTTGTTGTTTTCCACCTCTTGCCACCCACAAACCGATGGTCAAACCGAAGTTGTCAATAGGACTTTAGGTTCTATGCTTCGAGCCATGGTAAAAGGGAAGCTAGCCTCTTGGGAAGACCAATTGCCTTTAGTAGAATTTGCATATAATAGAGTTATTCATAGCACTATTGGCATGTCACCCTTTGAGGTGTTGTATGGTTTTAACCCCCTAACCCCCTTGGATCTAACGCCTTTGTCTCAAGATGTGGTATTGAGTTTAGATGGTAACAAGAGAGCCGAAGCTATGAAGAAGATCCATGAAAAGGCAAGGCTCCAACTTGAAAAGAAAAATCAAAAGGTGGCGAAAAGGGCAAACCAAGGGAGAAAAAGGGTGGTCCTTGAACCGGGAGATTGGGTGTGGGTGCACTTTTGAAAAGAAAGATTTCCAAACAAGAGGAAGACAAAGTTGATGCCGCGTGGGGATGGTCCCTTTGAAGTCCTTGAGAGGCTTAATGATAATGCCTACAAAATTGATCTCCTCCGAATATCAAGTTCACAACACCTTCAACATTTGTGACCTATCTCCCATGGAAATGGAAAGTGATGAGCCATCAAATTTGAGGACAAATTCTCTTCAAGATGGGGAGAATGATGCAAGCCCACTTGCCTCAAGGCCATTTACAAGGAGCCAAGCCCGGAACTACAACACTTGCAAAGCCTATTCATGAAGCGGGAGGTTCTTGAGTATACTTTTGATGAGCACCTTGGATCCCAAGTCCATTTGTTGATGAAGATTGCTTGGGGAGAAGAAGAGGAAATGGGAAGCTACCACAATGGCTAAAAGATGAAGAGTTGGCTATTCTTGCAAAGGAGATTTCAAGATTTTGGAGAAAGAAGAATAGCCAAACAAGGCCCTTGTCTCATTAAGGGTGTTTATGTCATTTGCATTTCTTTTATTTCTAGCATAGTATAAATAGCTCTTTTCTTCTTCATGGAAGACTTAGACTATTTTTTGATATTGATATTTTGAGAATTGTAAACTCTTTGAGTGTTGAGAGCTTGTTAAGCCTTGGATTGTGTAATTGTTGAGAGGAAAGGTTGCTTGGGATTAAATCCCTTGAGGTCTTCCTAGGAATTTGGTGTTTCTTTTGTTCTTAATTTAGAGGTCTTAGTTTTCTATAACTTTGGTTGCTAAATTAGGTCTTAAGTTGTGTCAAATTATCTATCCTTTTCTTTTCTTGCATTTTAATTCTATTTTCGTTTCTAGTATTGTATCAACCTCTTAGGATGACCTCAAGGGAATTGAATTCCCAAGCAACCAATCCTCTCACAATCAATAATCAACAAGAGCCTACCAAAGGCCTCCCACAAGTTTCTCTCTCTAGAGATAACCCTAAAAACACTCAAAATATTCATAATTCATCAAAAAGTCCCTAAATGAAATGAAAGACAAGCTATATATACAAGCTAAGTAAAGAAGACTAATAGACAATTACAATGCTACCCTTAATGAAGTAAGGGCCTTGTTTGGCTAGTCTTCTTAGTGTAATCTTCAATTCAAAGATTGGCCTTCAATGGCCAAACACGTCCCTCCTTGCATAGATGACCCTCTAATCAACCTTGCATGCATGGCCTTCTTGCAATCATAACCCTTCATGTTGATAGCCACTTGCACAAATAGCCCTTGCGCATAGTAGCCATCTTCCGACCTTGAATCACCCAAGCTTGCAATTGTGGCCACTTTAAGAGGCAAGCCTTGGGACTTGGACTCTTAAAGCCTTCCATCCAAGCTATCTCCCATATCTTGAAGGCCATCCTATGTGGACCTCCCATGATCTTCAAAGACTCCATTTTCATGAAGCTCGATGGAATTGGTCTTGTATCATCTTCTAAGCATCTCGGGGGAGTTCCTCTTATGGCCATCACATACCGTTCATTCATCAATTTGCATAACCAACTTCGGAATTTAGATCACTTATTCTCCATCTCTTCCTCAACTTCCTAGGTCACCTCCTCCCTGTTATTGTTCCGCCACACGAACTTGGACTCTTATAATCGTAACACAAACACCTATGACTTTGCATCCCATTAACAATACCTCCAACAGATCCCAGTGTATAGGAATTACGGGGTGTAATACCCTTTCCTCCTTGGGAACAGTTATTTCCCTTAGGGTTCGATTTTCAGTTGCTTAGTCCTACCTTAAAACATACGTCCGTATCTTCTCGTTCTTACTTAATTCCTTCATTGCCTGCAATCCACTTTTTCCGCTTCCTTGCCTTCAAGTATTTGACCGGAATTTAGCTAACATTTCACTCTTACCCGAATCTTTGTCTCCATTACTGTAGCCTTGACTTATCATGCCATAGCCATCTATCGCCCTACAGTACTCCCTTTTTCTTGTTCCCTTGCTCACATCTCCGATTTTCCCATATTAACGGTCCTTTCATCAGTCCTTACTCCTTGTTAGCTTTCCGATGCCGACTTTATACCCTCATAGCTGGGTATAGCTTCACGTTGATACTTCCCGTGATTCCATATATATATCACGTTTGGATTATATCCATAAACCTTCTTCTAACATCCGGTGGACTCTTTTATTTTCCTTCATGAGAGCAGCATTCTCTCTTCCCTTCAAAAATCTTTCCAACTACTCCCCGCTGTTCTTTTTTTTCTCCAACTGTCACTGTTATTCCGAATGTCCTTTTGGGTTCATTCCTCTTTGCCGACATCCTTTCTGTACCTTTTGCTCGGAAATCTTTCTCGCTCTTCACCCTCCTGTCCTACATTAGGTTGCCATCTCTGCAAAAAATGTACGAAGGCGTTCAGATTAGCCCAAAGGGGTACCTCAGCGTCGCTTTACTCGTCCTTATGTTCTACCTTGTCTTCCCTTCTCTTGCCTTACTCTCTTAATCGCGACGGATCCTTAGTTCCACCATAGGCGCGTCTCATCTCTTCAATACTAATTCTATTTTGGATAATTATCTTAAACCATCGTTTATTTTTCCATTATGTGCCGAAATATCACAAGCTGCGTTGTTCTGCTAAGGCTTTATTCTTCTTATCAAGTACTTACTTAGTCTCATTCTTAGTACACCATACGACTGGCATCACTATCCTCGTACAACTTGTATAGTATGCGTTCGATCTTAGACATAGTCCTTTCGTCTTCTGGCTCGTCCTGCTCTGCATATCTTGTTCATACAAAAACCCGCTCGTTCTCTTTTGTCATATTTCTTCCCTTTCCTTTAATCACTCTTAACTCCCTCACTTCCTACCATAAGGGTTTCCTATTCCCTCTTCTTATTACTTACAAGTTGCAATAGCATTAGCGAACACCTCCATAGCCAACATTTTGCCCTTTAATCCGGTATAGCGTCGCTATCCTTCCTGCTATCTCCTAGGTTATTCAATACCATCCTCTTTTCCTACTCTTTCTCTTCATACACGCCCATTTTCTAACGTCCGGTCATTCCGGGTTTCTGCAAAAACTCCTCACACTACCTTAAATACCATCCTGACTTTTATCCGCTTATTGCTAGTTTTCCGATCTTACTAGCTTATTTCAATAAAGGGGTCTTACTTGTATCATGTATCAATGTCAATTGTTTCTATCTCGACCTTTACTCCTCTCACCCGCTTCCCCCTTTATGTACCTATACCATTATACGTTTATACTTGCCCCATGTCCTTATCTCCAACCTCAGTTAGGCAGCATTTTTATTCCAACGATAAGTATCCAAATTTCTCTTGGAATATTATCTTTATCCCAACCTGTCTCGGGTGCTTCCTTTGGTATCCCCCTGTCATTTTTTCCGTTTATGTCTGTCTTCCATTCTACACACGAGGAATCTTATGCCACCTCTGTGTCATACAGGACACTCTACTCCTATATAATTATTTTCTCATTTTCGAAACGTATTCTGTTCGTCCACGTTGATCCGTATCATACCAGTCATCTTCTAGCACTCATTCTACCTTGTTTCTTACTTCCCTATAATTGGTCTTTCCCTCCGTCCCGACACTTATGGCACTCGTATCCTCCATGACACACGTTATAACCTATTACTACACTGATGTCTCGCTTTCTCCTTACTTCTTCTTTCGGTTAACTCTTTCTCTTCACCGACCTAATCCGCCCATTCTACGCGATTTCTTATGGTTTCTGCCCGCTCCGCAGGTTCAAATTTTCCTTAGATTAATCCAGCTTCCCGTTCGCCTCTTACGTCTGTATTTGTAAGACTTTCAGAAAACTTCCCAGGGGGTCACCCATCCCAAAATTGCTCTCATCCTAGCACGCTTAACCTTGGAACTCCGATGAAATACGACGCTTTGACGCTGGTGTGACCGCGTCCACCTCGCCGCACGACCTTCACCACATAATCTAGGACATATTGAAGTCTTATCATATTTCAAAACGACCTCACAACGCATCTCATTAGCTGTCTTATTAATGCCTTCCTATCCGTCACCGTTCTTTTTCCTTCATACCCTGTCTTACTCGTATCATTACTTCCCGTGACTATAACCTTGTCATATTTTTCTCCTACTCATCGATTCGACCGACGCCTTAATATATTACTCTATCCAAACCTACCAGTCCTTTCTGGATCACCTCTTAATATCGCTAGTCCATTCTAAATTCCTTATTACCATATTCCCATCGACCTCCTATTTACTATTATCACCAACTCCACAGTTAACTTATTCCTAAAGAAAATCCACGGCTTGGTCAAATCCCATCATTACTATTCACACGACCTTTTCCCGGACATATTCCAAACTTACATCTCATTCTCGTATTATTTCTAGGAAAATTTTGGCTGAGTTTCCTCTGTATTCCTTACTATCCCAAAACCTGCACGCAGGAAATACCAACAATGCCTCACAGGGCCAACACATATATATATATATCATATCATTTCACGGCCACACAGGGCTCCCAATATCAACAATAGTATGAAAATGATTAACTTATCTCGTACATCCAAACAAATTACACACCGTTACACTTTCCTCTTTACTTCCCTTTCACTTTTCAACTTTGTATTTCAATCGTACGTCAATACCGTACTCGACGTATATCTCTCGTACCTTTACTTACCCTCGCGTGCTTTGTAACTTCCAATATCGTCGGTCACCTTCTTCTGTCAATGCCATTCTTTTACTGCAATCACAGGTTAGCGTAAAGAAATCTCATTTCCTATGACTTGGCTCTATGGCACGATCTAAGAGGTGAAAGAAGAGTAACCATCCTAGATGCCCGTAGCCTCCTGTTTATAAATGTGGCCGGCTTCACACCATAAACAGGACTCTATTGGACACGACTTTGCAGACAACCCCTAGGACGAACTGCTCTGATACCAATTTGTCACACCCTTAATCCGATAGGGTGTGATGGGCACCCGACCCTTACCTAGGGCCGAGCGAACCCACTGACTCTCGTGACACTTACAATCACACTGGTCTGGGCCCTTAAGTCGTACAATGAAAACATAACAAAAACCTTACCAAACATACTTTTGATCTTTTCGAACTCAAATAAAATCTATAATCATAAAACTTATAACATTATTCATAACGATACACGGCTTTTGGAGCCACTTATACAACCGACATCATATACACATGACAGCATACGCAAAGTTTCTAACACAAAACATGATACCATAACATAATACTGCGACTCGGCAGCACTCACATTAAATGGAGCTCGCCAATCCCTACTAATATCTTCAGCTCATCTGGGTGTACCTGCGCTGCATGAAACGCAGCCCCCGAAGAAAGTGGGTCAGTACGGAATATGTACTGAGTATGTAAAGCATGAAATACAATAAGCGGGATCATACTGAAGTAAATAGTATAGAAAATCATAAGACTTGCTTTTGAAAACATAAATCATGCATGTCAATTTCATAAAATCATTGTAAAAACATATAGCGTGTCCCGCCCTCTATTTGAGGGACTCGGTGCGTAAAATCATAATATGCATATATAAAGTATACATATAACGTGCCCCCGCCCTCTAATAGGGACGCGGTAAGTAAAATCATATCATCATCATATGCATACATGTACATATATATATACATATACCGTACCCGACCCTCAGTGAGGGACTCGGTGAATAGCGTGTCCCGGCCAAATCATTAGGGACTATATATATCCATCCCCATCACATCATATATATATATATATATATATATATATATATATATATATATATATATATATATATATATATATATATATATATATATATAACGTGTCCGGCCCTCTAGTGAGGGACTCGGTGAATAATGCGAGTAAGTTGCACGAATGCGTGTCACGGCCGGGTCTCGGTGAAAGACATATTGAGCTTCGCACGAGCAAGTAGTGAGAAACCATATGCACATAAATCATTTCCAGAGACTCAATGAAGTAATCATAAACGAATCGTCATTTGAAAATCGGGACAAAAGTTACATCAAAAATCTTTCGGACATTACTCGGAAACATAGCAAACATCATAAGCATATACTAAAACCGTAGGGATCATAGTCATGTGTCAAATCAATTCGAGCCGCCTCGGAAAGTTACAAACATTATTCACTTTAGGACTTTCTACGAACATATCGAAGCGATCCGAGCCTTTCTGTGAAAGTTACAGACGTTCGTACTTTCGGAATCGTTTAGGAACAAAACTCTTTTGAAAACAAAATCTTTACGCAACTTTTGAAATTAGATTATACAAGTGACATAAGGACCATGATTTGACCACATTAAGAATACGAATATCAAGAAGCCACTAAGAATCATACACATGCTCGGATCACAATAGAATTACCTCGAGATTCGTGTCATAACTTACTTTCAACTAAGACATGCCAAAGAAAGAAAGGTTGAGCTTTACATACCTTAGCCGCTTCCTAAGCTAATCCGAACTTACGTCTCGACTCCTCACGATCTACAATAATATCATTAGGTATCAACCATTAGCCATAACACTTAAGAATCCAATTCCAAATTAACACTTTGTCTACAAAAATTTCGTACAAAGATTTCCCCTATAACTTCAACATCCCCGAGAATTCAACTCGGCCAAATCAACAACAACCAAACCAACAACCATACTAACAATATCCATAGGTGATTCAAAACGCATTCTAACATTAATAATTCCTTTCTACACAATTCGACAACATTTCGTTTATATTCAAATAAACTACATACGATCAATTCAATATCAATGCTCACATATTCGATTACTAATCAGCAATCATTCACACATGATTTAAGAACGTTCCAAGCAATCCATACAATATTCAAAATAACCCAAACAATAAACCATTCCACCCGAATTCTTCAACCACATTAGGAACATCAATAACACCTTTTCTTCTTCCAAATTCATAAACTATATCACAATTCCATACGTTAGCATTATCATTTTCATCAATACAAGAAATCATATTACAATCACATTATCCTCCCAAACAGCCCACACAATTTACAACCTCCACTTGAACCATTAAATCTTCATTTCCATCATAGAATACATAACAACAACAACCAAAAACACTAAATAAAATTAATTCTTCACCCCTACATAACATTGCACATGCACGGCCAAGCACCCACATCCATATCTTCATGAACTTTATTCACTTCCACATACCACAACACACACAACCATCTATAAAACATGTAAAGGAAGTTAAACCTCACCTTTTCCAATCAACTTCTCCACTCGGCTAGAACTTGTGTCGCAAACAAACGGTTTTCTTGTTCCAACAACTATTCCACGTTGACGAGGGCCTTCCAATTAGTAGAGATCTATAAGAAGAAAATAATTTTTCATGCTCAAGTTTAGGGAACACCTTCGGCCAGCCCTCTTGGCCGAAGTCCCTCCTTCTTTTTTTTTTCCTCCATTTCTCCCTAAGTTCTAGAATTAAAAATGATGAATTGTGCCTTATTTTTCATCATATATATATATATATATATATATATATATATATATATATATATATATATATATATATGGGGCATGGCCGGTCATGTGCCCTTTATTTTTTCTCCAATTTTCTAGAAATTTCCTTGAGTCACAAAAGATGAATATTAGTCTTGCTTCATGACTTGTACCCACATGTACATATACTTGGCTCCCACAAATATGTAGTGTACACATGTGCCATTTCATGGCATGAAAATATTGGCCAAGTTAGGGTGGGGCCCACGGCCACTTTAGCCATTTGGCCACTTCATGAAATATTTTTTTCCAACTTTTAGCCCCTAGTTTTTCCTTATTCCAAATTTACCCTTAATGCTCCATACCAATAAAAGAATGAATATGAAACTTATGCATTCCTAACACAACCGAAAAAAATTTATAACCTTGTCCTTAACTTTCCGCCATTAACTCGGAATATCCAAATGTACAAAATGCGAGGTATAACATTTTCCTAGTTCTATTTCTTCTCTTTTGCAGGAATTTGATGATGTGTTCCCAACGGAACTCCCAAAGGGGTTACCGCCCTTGTGGGGAATTGAACACCAAATTGACTTTATCCTGGGGTCTCAATTGCCAAACAAACCGGCTTATAGAGCCAACCTGAATAACACTAAGGAGCTTCAAAGGAAAGTGGATGAGCTCTTTGAAAAGGGAGTTGTGCGAGAAAGTATGAGTCCTTGTGCCGTGCCCGTGATCTTGGTGCCAAAGAAAGATAGATCATGGCGCATGTGATATGACCCTACTAGGCGCACCTCGCTTGAAGGCTCACATTGAAGACCAAGGCATGGGACTCCAATCCATTCAAGCTAGGAGGATGACCAAAGGAGCATTGGAGACCCATGGAGAGGCACAAAAGCCCCATAAGAAGGCTTATGAAGTATGGAAAGTAGCTTGGAGGGGAATGAAAGAAGAAGCTACAAGAAAGAAGGCCAACACTCAAAGTGGCTAGAGTCGCAAAGGGACATAAATACAAATGTGGCTAGATGTGCAAAGAAGGGTCACAATTGCAAGCTTGAGGATTGGATGATGGCTATATGTGCAAGAGGAGCCTTTTTCGGATTTTCAAGCCAACATCCAACTAGCCAAACAAGGCCCTTGCCTCATTAATGGCATTCTTGTAATAACTAGCCTAGCTCTTAAGCCTCTTAGTATAAATACTAGACTTAGGTTATTTTCATACTTAGATTATGTTGAATGAAGAAACTCTTATGAGAGATTGTAGTTAGTAGCTTTAGGTGATAGAATTGTTTGGTTGGTTAACCAAGTGTTACTTCCTAGTTGTGAAGTGAATTGCTTATTTTCATCGAATTCAATGTTGCTCATTTGTGGATTCATTTGAGTCGTTTGTTGATTCGAATTGCTTAGGTTCTAGGGTTTGTAAATCCGATTGGAAGGGTTAGGGTTTAATATACCCTTTCTTGTCCATAGATTTCGGCTCTTGGGTCAAGTATCTATCCATCTACCTCTTCCATTTCTATTCTTCATCCCCCTTTTATTTTGATTTTCTTTTCCTTTGTTTTTCTAGAGTTTCCTTAGGTTGAATCTTATCATTTGGTATCAGAGCATAGGCTAAGAGATTGTTCCCACAATTTCTAATCTTAGGTTCGAAATCTGAAAATCCCAAAAAAAAAAAAAAAATTCAAAAATTGTTTTGTGGTTTGATTTTGTTGTTTTTGAAGTTAGATTTGAGTTTATTGAGGTGGAAAACATCTAAATCCGAAGTTTGAAGTTGTTTGGGTGGATTTTGAAGTTTTCACCATTGAAGCTTCATCAAAACTTGAAGAACTCAAAAAGTGGGTTTAGTGATTGAGAAGCAATTGAGACAAATTGAATATTGGGCTTTGTTCTCTAAGTGATAAGGAGCTTAGGTCTAGAAATTTGGGGCAAAAATGAGTTGATTTGGATCACATTGGGTTTTTGAATGTTCTTCATAGTCATCATTGTTCTTGGTGAAGAAGAAGATAAAAAGGAAAGTTAGATCCAAGGAATCCAAGTCAAAAGTTGAAAAGTTGTTTTTCTAGCCAAAAAGGGATACAAGGTAGAGGTGTCCCAAAAGGTAAGCCAAATTCGAAAAATCTCACACAAATCCCGAGGCAAACGAGGTACAAGAATATTCACGAAGCGTCTAACGAGTTCACTGTTTTGGGACGATATCTTTAAATACGGCCCGTATTTCATTATACGGATCGTAAAGTAGATCGTAAAGTGGAATGTGAAAAGTCGTCCTCAAGTTGAGCTCACTGTCTCGAAAATAGGATCCTTAAATACGGCCCGTATTTCACTTACGGACCGTATATCGGCTCGTAAAAAGAAGGGTCCAAAGTTGAGTATTCTCACTCTCGGATAATCCTTAAATACGATTGAGGTTTACGAACCGTATCACTTTACGAACCGTATATCGGCTCGTAAAAAGAAGGGTCCAAAGTTGAGTATTCATCTCGGATAATCCTTAAATACCGTTGAGGTTTACGAACCGTATTTCACTTTACGAACCGTATATCAGCTCGTAAAAAGAAGGGTCCAAAGTTGAGTATTCTGCCTCTCGGATAATCCTTAAATACGATTGAGGTTTACGAACCGTATTTCACTTTACGAACCGTATATCAGCTCGTAAAAAGAAGGGTCCAAAGTTGAGTAATCTGCTTCTCGGATAATCCTTAAATACGGTTTAAGTTTACGACCCGTATTTCACTTTACGGTCCTTAAACTTCAAGGGGTCAGTCGTATTTTATTGGGTTCCAGTCGTATGTCACAAATACGGACCATATAGCACACGGACCGTATTTAGTGAGAGGCTAGTCGTCTTTTCTAAGGTACCTATCTTGATTCAAAACTTCAATTCCTTCCACTTCTATTTCAATTCATACCTCAAAAATTTCTTGAGCCTTGATTGAAAGTGATCCCTATTCTTTAGGTAGGGAACAAAAAAAAAAAAAAAAAAATATAAAGAGTATAGAATTTTAAAAATTTTCATTATTTCAAATTGATGCATTGGATCAATTGAGGCTTCGAGACCCCATTTTCAAATTATCACCTACCCGGGTCCGAAATTTTATTTATTTTCTGATTTTAGCATTCCAATTTCTTGTGTCTCTCAACTAGTAACCATTTAGTAGTTGCTCCTACTTGTGTTTACTAGTTCTTGTGTCCGCATTTCTTTCGTGCTAATTTCATTCAAGCTCTTCTTCATTTTATCTCGTTGAAACTTTATTGGCTCTCGTCCGTTTTGCTTTGAGTCGTCCGTCATTCATCTAAACAAAAATCCATTCTACCACAAAGGATAAGCAACGTGTGAATTTGATTGGGCGAGCGATTCATCAACAACTTCGAAAGAGCACGGAGTGTGGTAAGGTTGAGAGTTCAATACGAGTGAAGTGAGGCTTTTTATTACTAATCTTGTTTGCTAGTTTTGCGAGGTCATCATGTCTAACCAAGGTGATCGGACTCAAGAGGTAGTAGATATGTCATCCATAGCAAGTTCATTGGCTATGATCATGAATCAAATCTCGGGCATGCAAACGGGTATGGAAGAGATAAGAGGTGAAATGAATGGGAAGTTGAAGGCTATGGATGAACGGATGGTTAGTATTGAGAAAGTTCAAATGGAGGGTTCGAGTAGAATGGGCACTCCCCGTTCTAGGAATGAAGGTGATGGGGATAAAACACAAAATACCACTCCAACCATTACTCCGGGACAAGCACATGCCTTGTGTAATCCCAACACCACAACCACCTCCACCCAAAGAGCTCCACTACCCCAAACAACCAACTTTGGATCCCAAAACTCCACATTCCAAAATACCAATCGACAAACCTATCCCCAAGTTTACCACCACAACCCGAATGGGCAATCCTCAAGCAACCTTACAACAAACACCCCAAGCTACACCCCAAGTCCAAACACAAGATCCCTTTCCTAACCAAAACTAATACCAACGCCACTACCAATACCCCATGAATGAAGAGGAGTATGATGACTATCCACATGGAAGGTGGTGGGATGATAACCGGCAAGGAGGGAGGCGTGGAGGAATGAATAACCGGGGGAGGGGAGGAAGAGGAGGTTTTGAGAGGTTTCTGGGCCATGACCCTAGGTTCCAAGGTCATGTATGTTATAGCCCGTATATTGTACGTTTGGAAATTCCAAAGTCGTCGTGGAAAGTTAAGGGCGAGACCATTCTCAGAAATTATCTTAATGAACGAGTTGTTATAACTATTATTTATGACTATTATTAGTATGGAAGTATTGTGAAAGGTTAAGGGCAAAAAGAGAAACTCGCAAAATGGGCCGTGAAAATAATGGGAAGGGCTAGGGGGCAAAATGGTAATTTCACAAATATTCAAGAAAAT
>NW_026726780.1:0-38135 GCF_029784015.1 Lycium ferocissimum | reverse complement strand
AATGGTGACTTTTCTTTTGGAAACTTCACACCTTTATAATTCTTCAATTTGGGATCCTCGTATTGGCGCTCTTTTATTTTGCGTCAAAGGACGGAAGGCGTGGGGTCATTAACACTAACTCCGGCGTCTTAATCAATTATACGTACTCCAAGACTTGCTAATTGACGGAGCTCATGAATCATTTTCTTTCTCCAAAGGCACTCCACATAGGCTACCCATAGATCGGCGACTAAGCGCATCCATTCCCGAGTCAAAGTATTATGTTATAGTATCATGTTCTATGTTAGAGACTTTGCGAGGTCAAGGTCGTGGGTATAAGATGTCGGTTATGTAAGCGGCTATGTAAGCCGATGTGTTATTATGTACCTTTGTATTATAAGTTCCATATGTTTCTATATGATACGATTTTCTTTGGTTCGAGAAAGGTAAAAAGCATGTTATTTTTTGAGAAAACTTTCGTTATGTATTTATGTTACGATTTGGAGAGCCGTGATTATGAGTGTTATGTGAGTCAGCGGGTTCGCTCGCCCCTAAATAAGGGTCGGGTGCCCATCACACCCTAACAGAAATTCGGGTGTGACACGATTCTTATGGAACCTTCTTAACACTTGTTCCTCACTTCAATACCATTCTAAGGAACGTTATAACTTTTCCTCAAAGGTTCATTAAGACATCATTAACTTAATACTCGTAATTCTTATTCGTTACGCTCGACTTACGACTCACTTCCCTTAACAATTTTCTTTCCTTAACTCGAATGTCTTTGGAAGTCTTAATTAGGATCATCAAATACTATTTCTTACTTGTCCAAACCTCGTATACATCATACCCCTCGCTCGTCTACTCACTATACGCTAACGGGGAATTGTTCGAGGTGTAACATTCTCCCCCCCTTTTGAAACATTCGTCCTCTAATGTTAAGTCGTCGGGGTTTCTAGAAAAATTTTGCCAGAGTTTCCCCTGTAATATGGCACTACCATCCTGTCACAACAACCCATAATATAATTGCCTCACAGGGCCACAACACAATAACAATATAAATTGACCTCACACGACCCATACGCATAGAAGAAAAGCATACATACCTTATCATTTCGACGTCTCGTTATAGATCTCTTCAGGCTGAAATAAATGTGGATATGTGGATTTCATCTTCTCTTCCCTTCCCAAGTCATCTCTTCCCGATTGTTATTTCGCCATAGGACTTTGACTGAAGCTATTTCCTTATTTCGAAGTCTTCGTACTTTCCTGTCTAGTACGGCAATAGGCACCTCTTACAAAGCTAGCTTTTCTGTGATCTGAACATCATCTATTGGCACAATCTTTGTAGGATCTCCAACACATTTGCGGAGCATTGAAACATGGAATACTGGATCAACTGGCTCAAGCTCTGAAGGCAATTCTAATTCATACGCTACTTGACCCACTTTGCGGATGATTTTGTAGGGTCCAATATATCGAGGACTCAACTTTCCTTTCTTACCGAATCTCATCACCCCTTTCATCGGTGATACTTTTAAGAACACCCAATCATTAAATTGAAATTCTAAATCTCGCCGGCAGTTGTCCACATGAGATTTTTGGCGACTTTGGGCTGTCAATAATCGATCTCGGATCACCTTGACTTTTTCTACCGCTTGTTGAATCAACTCGGGGCCTATTAACTGTACTTCTCCGACATCAAACCATCTAATTGGAGATCTACATTTCCTTCCATATAAAGCTTCATACGGAGCCATTTGGATACTGGAATGGTAGCTATTGTTGTATGCGAACTCGATTAGGGGTAAGTGGTCATCCCAACTACCACCAAAATCTAGTACACATGCTCGTAGCATATCCTCCAAGGTCTGTATAGTACGCTCGGCTTGTCCATCGGTTTGCGGATGAAATGCCGTGCTGAGCCTTACTTGAGTACCTAGACCCTCTTGAAAGGATTTTCAGAACTTAGAGAACATGTGTGCTCCTCTCGTCCGTGATGATAGATATTGGAATACCGTGAAGTCTCATAATTTCCTTAAGATATAACCTTGCATAATCTTCAGCTGAGTAGGTGGTTCTGACTGGGAGAAAATGAGCTGCTTTTGTCAATCTATTCACAATCACCCATATAGAATCATACTAGCCTTGAGAGCGGGGCAATCCTACAATAAAATCCATGTTAATCACTTGCCATTTCCACGTAGGAATTTCCATTGCTTGCAATAGCCCCCCTGGCTTTTGATGTTATACCTTCACTTGTTGGCAATTTGGACATTGGGCTACACATTCTGCTATGTCTCTTTTCATGCCATCCCACCAATACCTCAATTTAATATCATGATACATCTTTGTCTTTCCTGGATGAATAGAATACCGGGAGTAATGAGCTTCTTCTAGAATTCGACGGCGTAATTCTGCCACATCCGGAACGCATAACCTATTCTGGTACCTGATCTACTGAGACTTCGAATGGTGAATTTTCTTTTGGAAACTTCACACCTTTATAATACTTTAATTTGGGATCCTCGTATTAACGCTCTTTTATTTCTGCGTCCAAGGACGGAACTGTGGGGTCATTAACACTAACTCCAGCGTCGCCTGAATCAATTATACGTACTCCAAGACTTGCTAATTGATGGAGCTCATGAATCATTTCTTTCTTCTCCAAAGACACTCCACATAGGCTACCCATAGATCGGCGACTAAGCGCATCTGCTACTACATTCGCCTTTCCGGGGTGGTATAAAATATTCACATCATAATCTTTCGCAGTTCTAACCACCGTCGTTTTATGCATTTAACTCCTTTTGTTTGAAAATATATTGAAGACTCTTGTGATCCGTATAGATATTCCATACGCACGCCATAAAAATAACATCTCCACATTTTCAAGGCATGAATAATCGGTAATTCCCGAGATCATGAGTTGGGTAGTTCTTTTCATGTTTTCGCAGTTGTCTTGAAGCATAAGCAATGACTTTACCGTGCTGCATTAACACACACCCTAGTCCAACACCGGAAGCATCACAATACAATACATAGCTATCCGGCCCTTCTGGAAGCTTTAGAACTGGGAAAGTGATGTATAAGTCGCGTTTGGGGAAAATGTTTCGTAAGTATCGAGTTAAAGATTATTTAGTAAGGTCTTGTGAATAAGTTATAAGGATGTTTAGATTGTTAATGAAGTGTTAAACAAGTGCTAAGAAGGTTCCATAAGGATTGGAGATCAAATGAATCGACGAGAGCAAGTTCGGGAGAAAAGTGGGTTATACGACCATTTATACGATCCGTATAATGGTCCGTATAATAGTTTCATTTTCGAATGTACCAATCTATGATGGACATATACGGTCACTTATACGGACCGTATAAAATTATACGGACCGTATAAGTGTACGTATAAAGCCATTTCGGGTCAGATTTTTGCATATATATATATTCGACCCAAGTTCTTATTTTTCATTTCTCTAATTTCCTCCACACTTCTTGAAAGCTCTAGAATATTCTATACACCCTACTAACATAAATCCATGGCAATCAAAGATCAAACATCATTAATCCAAGGAAATCAAGTGCAAGGATGCTCTCTAGGGTTGCTAAAGGCCAAGAAGCCCTTCAGAATTGAAGTTGGGGTTTTCTCACATGGAGTATTTTCATCAAAGGATCAAAGGTGAGTTTCACATTTAATCCATGTTAATAAGAGTATTTGGTCGTTGACTAACTTGAATAAAGGAAAAGAGTAGAATATGAAGCTCAAAGGTGGAATTAATGGTATTCTTGGATAGTGACTTGACATGAATCATAGTTCTTGATCTTCCACGAGCATGATCTTGTGATGAATGCTATAAATAATGTCGAAGAAGCATTATATGTGAACGAATATGGTGGTACGCCATGGTTATGGTTATGAATGACATTGGAAGGGCATTTTAGAATCAAATAATGTTTAACTTGAAGAAGTTTATTGATTATGATGTCTTGGGTGTTGTTAATGATATTTGGGAGTTGTTGATTAAATGGAGAAAGTTGTAGGAATAAATGAAATGCTGCCCAATTTTGGTTAGCCTTTTAGTCGCTTTAGTCCAGATTTAAGCATATTCTCAATGAGCTAATTTTGTACGGATTCTCTTGAATGCAGAATCGCGAGCTTGGAAGGAGAACTCTTAGTCATTAAGAAAACATAAAGGTATGTGTGGCTAGTCCCCTTCTTTCAAAGGTATGACTCTTATATTGTGATTTCTTCTCTATATTTCCATGCTCTTCTTACACCCTAAAAGAGGAAAGTTAATGATTTAAAGAGCTTCTTAGGAAATAGAGATGAGATATGTTCCATGATAATGATTATGATAATGATGCTATGATGAGTTCGATATTCTTATTTTTTTGATTTCGTGAATGTTGCTTCTTGTTGTTAGTCTCACCTCTTGTTTTTAGTTCCTTCAAGGTGAGACATGATGATCATGATTATTCCATAACATAATCGGAGGTTCCCGACCTTACATCACTCCGATAGATAGATATATTTTATTTGAGCTCCCATGCAAGCATTGGCTTATGTATATGTAAGATTACACCGCGCCTATACGGTCAGGCAGCACCGCTAAGGTAAGCGGCTTATGGATGATTACACCGTCTCTATATGGCACAGGCAGCACCACTAGTGGGTGGTGTGAGATGACTATCACGGACGCGGGCTAGTGATGACATATGACTCAAACAGCTTACTCATATCTATATATATGTGTTATAATGCGTTTTAAAGGTAAAAGTGAGCATGCATGATTCCGCCTCAAGAGGCAAGCAGTTGCAGTTATCTGTTCTTCTTATTCTTTCTATATTTTCTTATTATGTTACCATATATGACTTGCTTACTCAGTACATTGTTCGTACTGACGTCCTTTTCTTTATGGACGTTATGCCCATGCCCACAGGTAGATAGGGAGATGGTGCAGACGCTTAGGTCAGTAGTTGTACAGGAGCACCCCACTACTCTAGAGGTGCAACCTATTGGTATATTCTTTTGTGTACATACTTGGACATGGCGGTGTCCTGTCCCGTCCTTATGACTCCAGTATTCCGGTTAGAGGCTCATAGATACTTATGTGTGGGTAGTAGATGTCTCATGATTATTACAGTGTAAATTCGTATATCATTTTTGATAGCCTCGCAGGCTTATGTGCACAAAGGTAGATGTATTTTGGGAATGATGATGATTGTATTATGACAAGTTCTGTGCTGAGAGTAATGTATATTTAGGAAGAGTTTGATGACAAGTATGATGGGTGGTGCTTGGTAGGGTAGCTCCGAGTACCCATCATGGCCCGTAGTTGGGTCATGGCAAAAGTGATATCAGAGCAGTTCCTTCCTAGGGTGTGTCTACGAGCCATATCCAATAGAGTCTTGTTTATCGGTGTGAAGCATGCCACACTTATAAATAGGAGGTTACGGGGCATTTAGAAATGATGATCGTCTTTCTTCTTCATAGATCGTGCGAATGAGGTATAATATAAGAATTTCCTTTTCCTAACCGTGCGTTATGTTTCCAGCAAAGTTGATGAAAGAAAAAGCTACAGCAGCCCAGAAGGGCAAGATAGTGGCTGAAGAGGGGATTGAAAGGGAGCCGTCTATGGATATGGAGGAGAGCGAACACCAGAGTAAGGCCCTATTTCGATTTTCCCATACTTCGCCCACTTTAGAGGATCAAAGGGGTGTCTCAACCCTGACCCCAGCACCCCAGTTCCCCCACCAGATACCTCAAGCCAGGAGATGAGGCAGGCCATCCTTTTGCTGACCCAGTTAGTAGCCGCTCACGCTCAGCGGCAGGATGCGGGCCATGGTAAAAGGAGTTGGTGAAAGAAAGTCAGGTCTTCAGGGTTTGATTATGAGTTTAGTGGCGCTCCGAAGCAGCAATTCTCTAGGTACTCAGTTTGTTCAATAGCTAGTACTCCTCCACAGTTTCTTGGACTCAGGTTTGATAGATCCACTTATTCTAGGCCACCCCAGAGTGTCAAAGTTTCTAGTTCTCGGATTTAGAGTGGTTCCAGTCCGGTGAGATCACCGGTACCGCGATGTACTCAGTGTCGCAAGTTACATTAGGGACCGTGTCGCTTGGGCTTGGATGTTTGTTATGCCTGCGCTCAGCCAGGCTATTACGTGATACAGATAAGGGGGGTTAGTAGCTGGCTCTTCATCATCGATACGCCCCCTGAGAAAAAGGCCACAGATATTAGCAGGCTGTGATAGAGGTCGAAGAGGAATGCCCAGTCCAAGTGGATCCCGATATCGTTTACGCATTAGGCGCGCGACAGGATCTTGAGTCTCCCCCGATATTGTCCTAGGTATATTGTCAGTATCCTCTTATGATGTGTATGCATCGATTGATTCAGGTTCTATGCCGTCTTATATTACTCCTAATGTTGTTGACTATGTTGAGGTGAAAATCTGAGCCAATCAAGCTATTTGAGATGTCTACGCTTGTTAGTGACCCGGTGATAGCCAGAATTATGATTTATGAGTAAGTAAACCTCCCCGAAGGGAGTTGATTGACATAGTGTGTTCAAAAAATATATATAATGGAATTCTAGGAAGAGTGTGCAGGTACAACTTATGAGACAAGCTTTATTACTTATATCCTTTTATGGTAAACAGTTTTGTGCTGCTGAGTTGCGTATTATATGTGTTTCGATATGTGTCCTATTAAGGCATAGGATGTGTTTTCTGGGCTATTTGCAAGGTTGGGATTGTTATGTTTACAAGGGAAACTCTGCCAAAATTCTCCCAGGAATCTAAAGGAAATTGTGGGAGCTGTAGACAGAATTGCCGTGAGAAGAAGAGAGGACCAAAGAATGAGTGATTAAGGACGGAGCTAGTAGTTCAAATGCAGGATAAACATAGCAAGTATGTATTAAACTAAGGGAATGATGAATAGGTTAGGATGGAATAATGAACATGGAAAGGGAGAATGGTATGCTTTAAATAGAAAGAATTTTTATATACTAAGGAGAATTAAAGAGATAGGCCTTCAAGAAGAATTCGTAAGTTAGAAGAATTTTGAAGATCGAATTATAAAATGAGCTTGATGTATACGTATATGCATGTAACACCGAATCAGATTATTGAGTTAGGCTTTACCTGATGATTATAGTGGGAGAAAACTTTCATGCCACTATAAGCTAGCCTCATTGACTTGGGTGAGACCTCGACAAAAGATATTAAAAGAGATGTGTTCACAAAAGCTCCTTGCCTGGAAATTGGTCGATAGTGTGACCGCAGTTGTATCCTGTGCTGTAGTTCAAGTTATTTATCCAGGAATTTACTCGAACAGTTACATGATAGAAGTTGTTATTAGTGATATGAAGGGAAGCGAAACCAAAATAAGGTTGATCAACGAAACAAAAGAACGATAAATGACGAATGCCCGTTTTGTGTGATGCGTGTGGTAGAAAAAAAAAGAGAAGAAAGAGAGACGTGCTGGAAATAAAGAAGGAAGGGTAAAAATGAGACAAATAGAAAAAGGTCTACTAGAGAAGAAGCCCGATAAATGGAGGGTGGAAGAGAACCACACTCTGTGGATATCCTAACATTAAGTAGGAATGTTAATAGGTGCTATAGAGTGGTTGAAATTTTGAATCTTACCGTGGGAATGGTGTGACTGATTAAATTATGACAAGGAATGTGGAACCAATTGTGGAGTAAGATATTTATGCATGAGGGTTGAGTTTACACGAAATCTCTCCCAAGAATTTTAAAAGGGCCAAGCGTTACCCTGTTATTAAAATGTTGAGATGGCAGGGGACGATGCTCCTATAGCGGTGTGAACTGATCAGAGAAGAGTATGAAAGGATTGGCATTGAACCTTAAGTTGCAGTTCAAAAAAAAAAAGCGGAGGGGTAGCCAATGGTTCTCTGAAATATTCTTAGAATGATTGTCCTGTGGATGAAATCATCTAAGGAAAGGATGAGAGGTAAGACAGAAGGAGAAACGAGGTTTGATTGTGAACGATCAATGGACTGTCTTCATATGTATCTCCAGACAGTAACAAATGGAGTTGCACCCCCAGTGAGTTATACGGTAAAGGTCCCAAGGAGTGATTATTGAGGAAAGGTGAGCCAAGAGAGGGCGAGTTTGTGGATTATGCGGTATAGGGAGTATAGAGCGGGTATGAGCTACATCTATGAAATGATTAATATGCAAGACGATCTAGGGCTCTTATATAGAATTGAGGAAAGGAGCATAGGGATAAAGGCAATTCCCTCATGTTTTGATAGTCGTGGTAATAAAATGGTAACCAAAAGAGACCATCAAAGAGGTAGTCTTCGATTTTCTGAGGCAACGTGGCCGTTGGAGGCGCAAGAATGAGACAATACAAGATATGGACCATGGAACGGAAGAGAGCAGAGGACCTAACATGGAGGTTGTACAACAATAAGGTAGATTACGAGGTAGAGTTAAAGGATGAGCATATGACGAAAGAGCAGTATTAATCCCAAAAAGATACATCACATGAGTATTGCGGCTTCGGCTCAAGCGTAAGGTAGACAAGAATAAAACGGTATTTCCATATAATAATGGCTCATGCGAGTGATGTTATAGTGAGGAGATACAAGCGATGAGAGTAAGATTTGGATTAAGGGAGGAAGTGAATGTTGGACTGAGATGGGAAGTCAACTGAAATAGCCACCGCGAGCAAGTTACATGGATGCGAAGTTCTAATGTCGCATAACAATTTCGGAATTGTTGTACTGGGAAAGCCCTAACGGCAGAGTGCTTGACTCAGAATTTATTAATGCCTTTGCAAACGGAAAGATGCGGGGCTAACAATAGGAGAGGATTGAAATGGAAATGAACTAATTGGAAGCATGTGAATACCTGACAGTAGCGACTTACAATGAAAAGGGATAAATATATATGATCGTGTAGAAGAGGGAATATATGGGGGATACGAGAATTTCAAGCTTAGAGCACTCAAACACGAAGAAATTAAGGCTGCATAGAGAAGTAAATGCAGTAAGATAGATTTAGGTGAGAAACTGGAAGCGAGCAAGGCGAAGGTGGATGAAGAAGTAAATAAGGAGTAAACTTGTGTAAGACAATTTCGTGGTACTAGTCAAGAATGAGGATGAATCTAAAGCTGAAATAGGTGTTGTAATTGTAAAGAATCATATAAGCTATCTACGAATATTTGCTAAAATGCTTGGGTCTTTACCAGTGTCTGAAGATCGATACATTTCGAGAGATTTGGGAAAGATAGGTCATTCTAGTAAACCTCCATTTTGGAAAATAAGCGGATAGAGTTCATTTTCTAACTTCCCAAGGTATGTTAAGGACACGTACGTTTAGCCTTTAAGAAAGATGAAAAGACTTGTAAGATGGCTTGAAATCAATATATATCGGTAGTCGCATAAAGCTTGCAAGAATGAAAGGGTATTAAATCATTGGAGTGCGGAAATTTAATTTCAAAAAGATTTGGGGAAGATTATTGAAAGATTTTATGAGAATTTCTTACTGCCCTCTCAAATGGCTTTGAAGTAGTGAATGAAGAACTGATGTAGGCTTGATGAAGATATTAGGAAAGAATGCGAAAGTAGAAGAGATGTATTGGGAAGTGAAAGAGGGTACGAAGTCCAAGTATACGCATTTATCTCCACTCCCAAAAGAGATTTAAGATGCGACGCCATTGCCCCCAGGTATGCCATGCGATGCTTTACTTTTAATGCTTTTGGTCGTGTGTGGCCATATTGTGTGTTGTGATATCGTAGCCCTGAGTGGCATTGTTATTTTGGGTTACAATGACAGGATGGTAGTGCAATATAATAGGGACAACTCTAGCGAAATTCCCGTAGGAACCCCGAGAGCTTAACATTCGAGGACGAACGTTCTTAAGGAGGAAAGAGAGTTACACCTCAGAGTTTCAAATCGTTGCGTCGTACGTAGACTAATGTCGACTTAAGGTGAAGATGGAGTTCTTATGACATTAAGGAGGGTATTTGGTAGTTTTAAAGTGTATGCGATAAGATTTTGAAGTTGTATGAATCGGAGGAAGAAAGTTCATCGAAGGAAAGTGAGGTATAAGTCGTGTTTGGGGAAAAGGTTTCGTAAGTATAGAGTTAAAAATTATTTAGTAAGGTCTTGTGAATGAGTTATACGGATGTTTAGATTGTTAATGAAGTGTTAAACAAGTGCTAAGCACCATAAGGATTGGAGATCAAACGAATCGATGAGAACAAGTTCGGGAAAAAAGTGGGTTACACGACCATTTATACGGTCCGTATAACAGTTTCAGAATGGACCAGTCTCTGATGGACTTATACGGACCGTATAAGTGTCTATATAAAACCATGTCGGGTCAGATTTTTACAAGTATATGTATTAGACCCAAGTTCTTATTTTTCATTTCTCTCATTTCCTACACACTGCTTGAGAGCTCTAGAATATTCTATACAACCTACTAACATAAATCCAAGGCAATCAAAGATCAAACATTATTAATCCAAGGAAATCAAGTGCAAAGATGCTCTCTAGGGTTGCTAAAGGCCAAGAAGCCCTTCGGAATCGAAGTTGGGGTTTTCTCACATGGAGTATTTTCATCCAAGGATCATTCCTATGTGATCAAAGGTGAGTTTCACATTTAATCCATGTTAATAAGAGCATTTGGTTGTAGAATAACTTGAATAAAGGAAAGGAGTAGAATATGAAGCTCAAAGGTGGAATTAATGGTATTCTTGGATAGTGACTTGACATGAATCATAGTTCTTGATCTGCCATGAGCATGATCTTGTGATGAATGCTATAAAGAATATCGAAGAAGCATTATATGTGAAGGAAATGGTGGTACGCCATGGTTATGGTTATGAATGACATTGGAAGGGCATTTTAAGAATCAAATAATGTTTAGCTTGAAGAAGTTTATTGATTATGATGTCTTGGGTGTTGTTAATGATATTTGGGAGTTGTTGATTATATGGAGAAAGTTGTAGGAATAAAGGAAATGCTGCCCAGTTTTGGTTAGCCTTTTAGTCGCTTTAGTCCAGATTTAAGCATGTTCTCAATGAGTTAATTTTGTACGGTTTCTCTTGAATGTAGAATCGCGAGCTTGGAAGGAGAACTCTTAGTCATTAAGAAGACATAAAAGTATGTGAGGCTAGTCCCCTTCTTTCAAAGGCATGACTCTTATGTTGTGATTTCTTCTCTATATTTCCATGATCTTCTTACACTCTAAAAGGGGAAAGTTAATGATTTAAAGAGCTTCTTAGGAAATAAAGATAAGATATGTTCCATGATAATGATAATGATAATGATGCTATGATGAGTTCGATATTCTTATTTTTATGATTTCGTGATTGTTGATTCTTGTTGTTTGTCTCATCTCATGTTTTTAGTTCCTTCAAGGTGAGACATGATGATCATGATTATTCCATAACATAATCGGACGTTCCCAACCTTACGTCACTTCGATAGATTGATATCTTTTATTTGTGCTCCCAAATATGCATTGGCTTATGTATATGTAAGATTACACCACGCCTATATGGCCAGGCAGCATGGCTAAGGCGGGCGGCTTATGGATGATTACACAGTGTCTATATGGCAAGTGCAAAGACCACTAGTGGGCGGCATAAGATGACTATCCCAGATGAGAGATACCCGAACGAGGGCTAGTGATGACATATGACTCAGACTGCTTACTCATATCTATATATAAGTGTTATAATCTTGTTTTAAAGGTAAATGTGAGCATGCATGATTCCGCCTCAAGAGGCAAGAAGTTGCAGTTATCTTTTCTTCATATGCTTTCTATATTTTCTTATTATGTTACCATACATGCCTTACATACTCAGTACATTGTTCGTACTGACTTTCTTTTCTTTATGGACGTTGTGGTCATGCCCACAGGTAGACAGGGAGATGGTGCAAACGCTTAGGAGCTTACTCAACAGTTGTACAGGAGCACCGCACTACTCCGGAGGTGCAACCTATTGGTATATTCTTTTGTGTACATACTTGGGCATGGCGGGGTCCTGTCCCATCCTTGTGACTCCAGTATTCCGGTTAGAGGCTCGTAGATACTTATGTGTTGGTAGTAGATGTCTCATGATTACTACAGTGTATATTCGTATATCATTTTTGATAGCCTCGCAAGCTTATGTCCACAAAGGTAGATGTATTTTGGGAATGATGACGATTGTATTATGACAAGTTCCATGCTGAGATTAGTGTATATTTAGGAAGCGTTTGATGGCAAGTTTGATGGGTGGTGCTCGGTAGGGTAGCTTCGGGTACCCGTCATGGCCCCTAGTTGGGTCGTGACAAAAGGGGTATCAGAGCAGTTTCGTCCTAGGGTATGTCTACGAGCCTTGTCCAGTAGAGTCTTGTTTATGGGTGTGAAGCGCGCCACACTTATAAACAGAAGGCTGCGGGGCATTTAGGAATGATGACCGTCTTTCTTCTTCATAGATCGTGTGAAAGAGATATAATATAAGAATTTCCTTTTACTAACGGTGCGTTATGTTTTCAGCAATGTTGATGAAAGGAAAAGCTACAGCAGCCCAGAAGGGCAAGATAGTGGCTGAAGAGGGGATTGAACGGGAGTCGTCTATGGATATGGCAGAGAGAGAACACCAGAGTAAGGCCCTATTTCGGTTTTCCCATACTTCACCCACTTTAGAGGATCAAAGGGGAGTCTCAACCTTGGCCCCAGCACCCCAGTTCCCCCACCAGATACCTCAAGCCAGGAGATGAGTCAGGCCATCCTTTTGCTGACCTAGTTAGTAGCTACTCAAGCTTAGTGGCAGGATGCGGTCCATGGTAACAGGAGATGGAGGAAGAGAGTCAGGTCTTCAGGGTTTGATCATGAGTTTAGGGGCATTCCGAGGCAAAGAATTCTCTAGGTACTCAGTTCGTTCAACAACAAGTGCTCCTCCGCAGTTTCCTGGACTTAGGTTTGATAGATCCAATTATTCTAGGCCACCCCAGAGTCTCAGAGTTTCCAGTTCTCGGATTCAGAGTGGTTCCAGTCAGGTGAGATCACCAGTACCACGATGTACTCAGTGTCGCAGGTTACATTGGGGATCGTGCCGCTTGGGCTTGGATGTGTGTTATGCCTGTGCTGGGACAGGCCATTTTAGGCGCGACTGCCTATGGATTTGTGGTAGAGATAAGGGGGGTTAGTAGCTGGCTTTTCATCATCGGTACGCCCTCCGAGAAAAAGGCCACAGATATTAGCAGGCTGTGATAGAGGTCGAAGAGGAATGCCCAGTCCAAGTGGATCCCAGTATCATGCTCTGCATTAGCTGCGCGACAAGATCTTGAGTCTCCCCCTGATATTGTCCCAGGTATATTGTCAGTATCCTCTTATGATGTGTATGCATCAATTGATTCAGGTTCTACGCCGTCTTATATTACTCCTAATGTTGTTGACTATGTTGAGGTGAAAATCTGAGCCAATCAAGCTATTTGAGATGTCTACGCTTGTTAGTGACCCTAAGATAGCCAGAATTATGATTTATGAGTAAGTAAACCTCCCCGAAGGGAGTTGATTGACATAGTGTGTTCAAAAAATATATATAATGGAATTCTAGGAAGAGTGTGCAGGTACAACTTATGAGACAAGCTTTATTACTTATATCCTTTTATGGTAAACAGTTTTGTGCTGCTGAGTTGCGTATTATATGTGTTTCGATATGTGTCCTATTAAGGCATAGGATGTGTTTTCTGGGCTATTTGCAAGGTTGGGATTGTTATGTTTACAAGGGAAACTCTGCCAAAATTCTCCCAGGAATCTAAAGGAAATTGTGGGAGCTGTAGACGAAATTGCCGTGAGAAGAAGAGAGACCAAAGAATGAGTGATTAAGGACGGAGCTAGTAGTTCAAATGCAGGATAAACATAGCAAGTATGTATTAAACTAAGGGAATGATGAATAGGTTAGGATGGAATAAAGAACATGGGAAACGAAAACGGTATGCTTGAAATAGAAAGAATTTTTATATACTAAGGAGAATTCAAGAGATAGGCCTTCCAGAAGAAGTCGTAAGTTAGAAGAATTTGGAAGATCGAATTATCAAATGAGCTTGATGTATACGTATATGCATGTAACACTGAATCAGATTATTAAGTTAGGCTTTACCTGATGATTATACTGGGAGAAACCTTTCATGCCACTATAAGCTAGCCTCATTAACCTTTGTGAGACCTCGATGAAAGATATTAAAAGAGATGTGTTCGCAAAAGCTCATTGCCTGGAAATTGGTCAATAGTGTGACCGCAGTTGTATCCTGTGTTATAGTTCAGGTTATTTATCCAGGAATTTACTCGAACAGTTACATCACAGAAGTTATTATTACTGATATGAAGGGAAGCGAAACCAAAATAAGGTTGATCAACGAAATAAAAGAACGATAAATCACGAAGGCCCGGTATGTGTGATGCGTGTAGTTGGAAAAAAAGAAGAGAAGAAAGAGAGACGTGTCGGAAATAGAGAAGGAAGGGTAAAAATGAGGCAAACAGAAGAAAGGTCTACTGGAGCAAAAACTCGATAAATGGAGGGTGCAAGAGAACCACACCTTGTGGATATCCTAACATTAAGTAGGAATGTTAATAGGTGCTACAAAGTTGTTGAAATTTTGAATCATACCGCGGGAATAGTTTGACTGATTAAATTATAAGAAGGAATGTGCAACCAATTGTGGAGTAAGACATTTATACATGAGGGGTAAGTTTACACGGCATCTCTCCCAAGAATTTTAAAAAGGCCAATCGTTACCCTGTTATTAAAATGTTGAGATGGCAGGGGACAATGCTCTTATAGCGGTGTGAACTGATCAGAGAAGAGTATGAAAGGATTGGCGTTGAACCTTAAGTTGCAGTTCAAAAAAAAAGGAGGGGTAGCCAATGGTACTTTGAAATATGCTTAAAATGATTGTCCTGTGGATGAAATCATCTAAGGAAAGGATGAGAGGTAAGATGGAAGAAGAAACAAGGTTTGATTGTGAACAATCAATTGACTGTCTTCATATGTATCTCCAGACAGTAACTAATGGAATTGCACCCCCAGTGAGTTACACAGTAAAGGTCCCAGGGAGTGATTATTGAGGAAAGGTGAGCCAAAAGAGGGCGAGCTTATGGACGATGCGGTATAGGGAGTATAGAGCGGGTATGAACTACATCTATGAAATGATTAATACGCAAGACGATCTAGGGGTCTTAAGTAGAATTGAGGAAAGGTACATAGGGCTAAAGCCAATTCCTTCATGTTTTGATAGTCGTGGTAGCAAATTGGTAACCAAAAGAGACCATCGAAGAGGTAGTCTTCAATTTTCTGAGGCAACGTGGCCGCTGGAGGCGTAAGGATGAGATAATACAAGATATGGACCGTCGAAGGGAAGACGGGCGGAGGACCCAACATGGCGGTCGTACAACAATAAGGTAGATTACGAGGTAGAGTTAAAGGATGAGCATATGAGGAAAGAGCAATATTAATCCCAAGAAGATACATCACATGAGTAATGCGACTTTGGCTCAAGCGTAAGGTGGATAAGAATAAAACGGTATTTCCATATAATAAGGGCTCATGCGAGTGATGTTATAGTGAGGAGATACAGGCGATGAGAGTAAGATTTGGATTAAGGGGGGAAGTGAATGATGGACTGTGACGGGAAGTCAACTGAAATAGCCACCGTAAGCAAGTTACATGGATGCGAAGTTCCAATGTCGCATAACAATTTCGGAAGCGTTGTACAGGGAAAGCCCTAACGGCAGAGTGCTTGACTCAGAATTTATTAATGCCTTTGCAAACGGAAAGATGCGGGGCCAACGATAGGAGAGGATTGAAATGTAAATGAACTAGTTGAAAGCTTGTGAATACGTGACAGTAGCGGCCTACAATGAAAAGGGACAAATGTGTATGATCGTGTAGAAGAGGGAATGTATGGTGGATACGAGAATTTCAAGCTTAGAGCACTCAAACACGAAGAAATTAAGGCCGCATAGGGAAGTAAATGCAGTAAGATAGATTTAGGTGAGAAAATGTAAGCGAGCAGTGTGGATGAAGAAGGAAATAAGGAGTAAACTTGTGTAAGACAATTTCGTGGTGCTAGTTAAGAATGAGGATGAATCTAAAGTTGAAATAGGCGTTGTAATTGTAAAGAATTATATAAGCTATCTATGAAAATTTGCTAAAATGCTTGGGTTTTTACCAGTGTTAGAAGACCGATACATTTCGAGAGATTTGGGAAAGATAGGTCATTCTAGTAAACCTCCATTTTGGAAAATAAGCGGATAGAGTTCGTTTTCTAACTTCCCAAGGTATGTTAAGGACACGTACGTTAAGCCTTTAAGAAAGATGAAAAGACCTGTAAGATGGCTTGAAATCAATATATATCGGTGGTCACATAAAGCCTGCTAGAATGAAAGGGTATTAAATCATTGGAGTGCGGAAATTTCATTTCGAAAAGATTTGGTGAAGATTATTAAAAGATTTTATGAGAATTTCTTACTGCCCTCTCAAATGGTTTTGAAGTAGTGAATGAAGAACTGATGTAAGCTTGATGAAGATATTAGGAAAGGACGCGGAAGTGGAAGAGATGCATTGGGAAGTGAAAGAGGGTACGAAGTCCAAGTATACGCATCTATCTTCACTCCAGAGGAGATTCAAGATGAGACGCCATTGCCCCTAAGTATGCAATGCGATGCTTCACTTTTAATGCTTTTGGTCGTGTATGGGCATATTGTGTGTTGTGATATCGTAGCCCTGAGTGGCAGTGTTAACATTCGAGGACGACTTTTCTTAAGGGGGGAAGAGTGTTACACCTCAGAGTTTCATATCGTTGCGTCGTACGTAGACTAACATTGGCTTAAGGTGAACATGGAGTTATATGACATTAAGGAGGGTATTTGGTAGTTTTAAAGTGTATGCGATAAGATTTTGAAGTTGTATAAATCGGAGGAAGAAAGTTCATCGAAGGAAAGTGAGGTATAAGTCGCGTTTGGGGAAAAGGTTTTGTAAGTATCGAGTTAAAGATTATTTAGTAAGGTCTTGTGAATGAGTTATAAGGATGTTTATATTGTTAATGAAGTGTTAAACAAGTTCTAAGAAGGTTACACAAGGATTGGAGATCAAACGAATCGACGAGAATAAGTTCGGGAAAAAAGTGGGTTATACGACCATTTATACGGTCAGTATAATGGTCCGTATAACAGTTTCAGAATGGATCAGTCTCTGATGGACTTATACGGTCACTTATACGAACCATATAAGTGTCTGTATAAACCATGTCGGGTCAGATTTTGGCAAGTATATATATTAGACCCAAGTTCTTATTTTTCATTTCCCTCATTTCCTCCACACTTCTTGAGAGCTCTAGAATATTCTATACACCCTACTAACATAAATCCAAGGCAATCAAAGATCAAACATCATTAATCCAAGGAAATCAAGTGCAAGGATGCTCTCTAGGGTTGCTAAAGGCCAAGAAGCCCTTCGGAATTGAAGTTGGGGTTTTCTCACATGGAGCATTTTCATCGAAGGATCATTCCTATGCGATCAAAGGTGAGTTTCACATTTAATCCATGTTAATAATAGTATTTGGTTGTAGAATAACTTGAATAAAGGAAAGGAGTAGAATATGAAGCTCAAAGGTGGATTAATGTTATTCTTGGATACTGACTTGACATGAATCATAGTTCTTGATGTTCCATGAACATGATCTTATGATAAATGGTATAAAGAATGTCGAAGAAGCATTATATGTGAACGAATTTGGTGGTACGCAATAGCTATGGTTATGAATGACATTGGAAGGGCATTTTAAGAGTCAAATAATGTTTAACTTGAAGAATTTTATTAATTATGATGCCTTGGGTGTTGTTAATGATATTTGGGAGTTGTTGATTATATGGAGAAAGTAATAGGAATAAAGGAAATGCTGCCCAATTTTGGTTAGCCTTTTAGTCGCTTTAGTCCAGATTTAAGCATGTTCTCAATGAGCTAATTTTGTACGGATTCTCTTGAATGTAAAATCGCGAGCTTGGAAGGAGAACTCTTAGTCATTAAGAAGACATAAAGGTATGTGAGGCAAGTCCCCTTCTTTCAAAGGCATGACTCTTATATTGTGATTTCTTCTCTATATTTCCATGATCTTCTTACACTCTAAAAGAGGAAAGTTAATGATTTAAAGAGCTTCTTTGGAAAAAAAGATGAGATATGTTCTATGATAATGATGATGATAATGATGCTATGATGAGTTCGATATTCTTATTTTTATGATTTCGTGAATGTTGCTTCTTGTTGTTAGTCTCACCTCATGTTTTTAGTTCCTTCAAGGTGAGACGTGATGATCATGATTATTCCATAACATAATCTGAGGTTCCCGACCTTACGTCACTCCAATAGATTGATAGCTTTTATTTGTGCTCCCATGCATGCATTGGCTTATGTATATGTAAGATTATACCGCGCCTATATGGCCGGGCAGCACCGCTAAAGCGGGCGACTTATGGATGATTACACCGTGTCTATATGGCACGGGAAGCACCACTAGTGGGCAGCGTGAGATGACTATCCCGGACGCGGGATACCCGGACACGAGCTAGTGATGACATATGACTCGAACAGCTTACTCATATTTGTATATATGTGTTATAATCTAGTTTTAAAGGTAAAAGTGAGCATGCATGATTTCGTCTCAAGAGGAAGGCAGTTGCAGTTTTCTTTTCTTCTTATGGTTTCTATATTTTCTTATTATGTTACCATATATGCCTTGCATACTCAGTACATTGCTCGTACTGACATCCTTTTCTATATGGACGTTGTGCTCATACCCACAGATAGACAGGGAGACGGTGCAAACGCTTAGGAGCTTACTCAGCAGTTGTACAGGAGCACCCCACTACTCCGGAGGTGCAACCTATTGGTATATTATTTTGTGTATATACTTAGGCATGGCGGGGTCCTGTCCCATCCTTATGACTCCAGTATTCCGGTTAGAGTCTCGTAGATACTTATGTGTGGGTAGTAGATGTCTCATGATTACTACAGTGTAGATTCGTATATCATTTTTGATAGCCTCACAGGCTTATTTGCACAAAGGTAGATGTATTTTGGGAATGATGATTGTATTATGACAAGTTCTCAGACTGAGAGTAATGCATATTTAAGAAGAGTTTGATGACAAGTATGATGGGTGGTGCTCGGTAGGGTAGCTCCGGGTACCCGTCATGGCCCCTAGTTGGGTCGTGATAGTAATTTAATTTGAGTCATGTTTCTTAGTAAGAGATGAGTATATTCTTTTGTGTATAGATTTGGGGCATGGCGGGGTCCTTTCCTATCCTTAGGATCTCAGTACTCTAGTTAGAGGCTCGTAGATACATATGTGTGGGTAGTAGATGGTAGGTGATCTCTTAGTGTATATGCTCTGTTTATCATTTTGTAACTGTGTCGGCTTATGCACATGTAGGTTTTGGGAGATATTCAAAGATCATTTCTTGATAAATTTGTGTTGATAGTGGTGTATGTTCAGGTTGAGTTTGATGATAAGTCTGACAGGTGGTGCTCGGTATGCTAGCTCCGGGTACCCATCATGGCCCTCTAGTTGGGTCGTGACACCTCTTGTGCTCCCAATCCAAGCTCAGACCACACAAGAAACAAAGGAAATCAAATTTTAAACTAAGAAACCCAACCTTTAAAGTTAAGTAAAAAATTTAAACTGAAACCCTAATCTTGAGTATAAATCCTCGAAATATGGGTTTATAGGTGTATTTCTGTCTCTATCCGAATCTTTAAAATTAAAATCTTGGGGTTCTATATATAGAATCCCAAAAATGAAAGAAAAACCCCAATTTCTTGATGTGGGACTCGTTTGATTTTTTGTAAATTTTCACTTGTTTTCAAAATGAACGAACAAGATGTAATGACCTGTTTCGACGTTATAGTGTTTTCGGCATTTTCGCCTATTTTCGAGCATTGATTAGCTCTTTTTGACCTGAGGGGACCGTTGGCACACTTCCCAAGGGGTCTAGACCGGATTCAAGCAACTTTTATGACATATAGGCTTAAAGTAAAGCATAGTTGACCCAAAAATGACTTTTCGGCAAACGAACCTTTTTTGAAATTCTGTCGATTCTGAGAGGTCCGGATGGTCGTTTAGAACTTTTGTGTGCATTTTGTTCGATTCCCAATGCACTTGGATGCATTTCGAGACTTAGGTTTGGAATTTGAAATTAAGGCATCAAGGTTTGACGTGGTCAACGAGGCCTCCGTTGGGGATTTTGAGGCCACGGGCGCATTCGTAGCACGTTTTTGTGTAAGTCTATGTGTATGGTATGTGAGCAGATGGCCTTGGGAACTAGTCAGAAAATCGGATCGAATTGTGGAGTTTGGGAAGTTTTCTGGTATCTGGTGCCCGCTTTGGCGGCATCAGCACAGTGGCAGCGGTACCGCTGGGGTGGTAACCGCGCGCCGATGCGGTCCAAGTGTTTTGGGCGTGACTACTGAAGCGGTCAGGTGACGGCTGAGGCGATGCCGTTGGGGCGGTCCCAGTACCACTGAGGGAGGTGACGGGCAGTTAGTGACATTAATAAAGTATTAAAAGCCCTTAGACCCTCATTATGTCCCATTTCGATATTTGAGCTTGAGGGAGCTGTTCTATAGGATATTTGGAGGAGAGTCTTGGAGGTAAACCATTCTTATTTCTTCACTCTTCCTTTAACCATAATCATGTTAGATTTCCCCCTTTTCCTTAATAAACCCATGGTGATGGGAGTTGAAAAAGGGTTTTGGAAGAACATTGTCCCTAGGCTTATTAATGATAAAGGGGTGATGTTTATGTTAGATATTGACTAATCTAAGCTTATTAATTATTTATCTTCCACTTTTAGCGTTGAATTTCGAAATCAAAGACTCAGGGTTTATACCCAATTTGGGATTTTGCTTGAAATCAGAAATTAGGCTAATCCTCTAGTTAAATCAACAATTAGTTGTTGGGTTATGATCACCTACCACTTAATTTGGTATTTTGCTTCCAAATTTCTCGTTTTGACCTTGTGGGCCCATTTTTCTAATTTCTAGAGTTAGAATTGACTTAATTTGAATAATAGCAATATTAGTATCATTCTTCATGATTTCTAATATAGAATTCGATTATGCTTAGACTACTTTGGTTCTGAGGTTCAGCGCAAAGGCAAGGCAAATGAGTGAGTGGTTGGTGTTGGTTCAGCCATTCAGGTAGGTTATGGCTTACCTTTGGTTAGACTTCGTATAGCGAACCACATATTTAGATTATATTGCCGGACACAGCATGTGAACCTTCAAGTATGAAGTCGGGTTGGATATTGTCTTAGGTTGGGCCCTGATGTGTGTTGGGACTAGCTATCTATTATGTGTACTTTAATTGTTCTATTGTGCTGGTTTGATGCTATGAGTAATTGATAGATATTGGAATCTTTTTTATCGTCTTGGCTGGCATAAAATTGACATAACCGTTGATTGGTATTTGTACTTGGATGTGTTGTTGGCGTACCCACTATTGGTACTTGTGATTTGGTTATATTATTGGCATACCCACTATTGGTAATTGTGATTCGGTTATATCATTGGTATACCCACTGTTGGTATTTGTGATTCGGATATATTAATGCATGAATCACATCAATAGTGATGCTTAATATCACAAGTACCAACATTGTTGAGATATTGATGATATGTGATGAAATACTTAGTGAGCGAGGCTCAGTTTCACTTGAGTGATGTGAGATGGCCGATGTTCGATGTTCATCTCGGAATCGTTGATTAAGTGAAAGTGATATTGATGAAACTCTTTTACTTAAGTGATGTGAGATGGCCGATGTTCGATGATCAATTCCGGAATCGTTGTTGCATGGTCGATATCCGATGCTAGTTCCGGAATCGTTGTTAGTGCATGGACTCTGTGTGTCCTCCAGGGTGGTGCCAGTGAGATCCCCCCGTGGTTAAAGATTCGGGGTCCCATCTGTGTGTTGGGCAAAGATCCGGGACAAGTGGCACTTAGACTTCACGAGTCACACTAGGTTGTGCTACTGGGACGTCGATATTTCCGTCCGGAGTATATGTGTACACCGTATTTGAATGGCATTGCATTACACTCATACCATTACTGCATTGCATTGCATTATGACTTGATTGTGATGTTTGGTGTTGTATTATTGTTATATCCTGTATTTTGGTACATTAGGACAATCCGGATTAACTATGATAAGTTAGGGACAAAACCATTCCGGGATGCAAAGTCGGTACTTTTGACCTTCGATTTTGTCTTGAGACATAATTTGTTCATGAATTGTTGGCATGGGACATTTTGGAAAATTTGGGGTTAAAAGTGAAATATGGGAAAGTTGGCAATTATTGGAAAATAGCCATGTCGGCCATGTGACTTGATACACATTTTCATTCCAACCCATGTGTGGAATCGGATGGTTCATAAATAAAAGATGATCACTAAGTCATCTACGGGTCTACACTTAGAAAAAAAAACAAGACCTTGAAGAACAACAACAACCATTCGCCAAGTCGAATTAAGGTCCCTAAAGCGTTTCGAGAAGGACCCGTCAAAGGACCCATATATGGACTTAGACCATTCGTCAACCCTAGCCAAGTAGCTTTGAAGCAAAGGATTCGCTTGTTTTTCATTGTCACGAGATGCGGCACCATATGCGACTCGCATGTTGAACATGCGAATCGCGAGCTGAAGCAAAGGATCGACCATCGCGGTAGTGCCGGTGAGAAGTGGTTCTCCGGCACCACCGCGCGACACTAAATGCGACTCGCATGTGTGACATGCGACTCGCATGTAGTGTCGCATGTTGTGCCCAGCCAGAACCCTTCTCTGTCAACAGATGCGACGCGAGGTGCGACTCGCAGGCGTGACATGCGACTCGCATGTAGTGTCGCATGTCATGCCGATTCAGATTTTGCTGAACACCTTTAATTAGATCCAATTCGTCCAACATTTCATTTTTCTCCATTTTGTGACCTAGAAAACCTCTAGAACTCTCTCTAATATTCATCTACAAGAAAACCCAAAGGAAATCCATGATCAATAACATCAAAACCATGAACCAAGAGTGTGAGACCTAAGTAGAAGTCATCTTCTCCAAGGAATCCCAAGAAAGAAGAAGTAGGGTTTTGGAGCTAAGGAAGTATTCTCATCCAAGGCTTGTCCAAGCATCATCCAAGGTAAGATTCATGATTATCCTACGTGATTTAGGGTGTTGTAAGGTTAAGAAACATGGATTGTAGAAAAGCATAAGGAATGGGTCTTGAATGGGTGAATAGTGCCCTGAATGATGGTAGTTGGGTAGAATCATAAAGGATGATATGCTATGATCGTAAATATGTTGTAAATGATGTTTTAGCTATGAAATGAGTATTGTATATGCGAAAATGCGACGATGAGCTATATTCATGAATGAAGGGAAACTAGAGAAATTGGTTGGTTATGCTCAATGTATCCGAATGTCGATATTAATTGTAATGTTGTGAACGTTGTGTGAATGATGGAAGTTGATATAGAACATGGGAAGAGTAGTATAAACAAAGGAAGTGCTGTCCAATTCTCCCTAGAATGTGTAGAACGATCTTATAGTCAATTAACTAATGCTAGTTCAAATCCTCTCATGAAGGTGACGACGTGGCATCGAAAGAGAATAGGAGGACGATAGCTTAGCTAAACGACCAGGTATGTGAGGCTAGTCCTTTCTTTCCAATGGCATGAATCCCATAGTAGAAGTTCTTTCGCTCTTCATGAGTTGATGTATTCCAAGAAGCTAAAAGCCTGGATCCATAAATGTTTATATAAGATAAGAGATATGATATGATGATGCCATATTGATAATGATGCTATTCATCTTTTTTTTTTTACTCACCTCATATGTTGATTCCTTCGAGGTGAGGCGATTTGCTTATAATTGTTCATAGTAAGGTAGGGGATTCACGACCTTCCGTCGCCCCGATAGAACACGATCGACTATAGTCCCTTGTATATATATATATGATAAGTACATTATTATGAGCGTACATGACAAGCAAGCATAACATGATAAGTATAAGAGTATGATATGAGCATATTAAAAGCATGTCATGAGCATTGCATACCGCGCCTAGTTGGTCGGCAATCACCGCCAAGGGCGGGCGGCTATACGATATACCATGGCCGGTTGGCATGGGCGGACACCACTAGTGGGCGGCATGAGATGATACCGGACGCGGGATGCCCGGACGCGGGCTAATACTATTGAGCATTACACCGTACCGATAAGGACGGCAGTTAGCATATTGTGCACACATGAGATCATGATGAGTATGAGTAAGACAAAGATGCATTATTTATTTTATAATTGTCAGTCAGATTCAGATATATCATATTGATGTCAGCATTATGTTATCCCCGTTCTCCTCATTGTTTATGTCTCTCATACTCAGTACATTATTCGTACTGACGTCCGTTTCTTGGACGCTGTGTTCATGCCCACAGGTAGGCAGGGAGCTGAGCTTGACCCAGATCTATAGTTCTGACAGCTGACTGAGAGCACTCCATTGTTCGGAGGTGCTTATGGCTATTCTTTTGTTGTATATATATATGTATATTCATTTTGGGTATAACGGAGCCTTGTTCCGTATATATGTAGAGTCTGTCGAGAGGCTCGTAGATACGCGCCAGTGGGCTAGATGGTCTTTTGAGATAACATTGCATTATATATGTCGGTTGTTTTGGCCGAAAGGCATTTGTATATAAAGCAGTTATGTTCTTATATAAATCATGATTTTCTATAAATTTATGTATTAGAGAGCTTTAATAGAGGAAAGATGAAGAATAGAATGAGAGGTGCTCGTGGGTAGCCTCGGGTACCCGTCGCGGCCCCTAGCTGGGTCGTGACAAAAGTGGTATCAGAGCAGTTCGTCCTAGGAAGTGTCTATGAGCCGTGTCTAGTAGAGCTTTGTTTATGGTGTGTTGCGCGCCACGCTAATAAACAAGGGGCTACAGGGCATTTAGGAAAATGACCGTCTTTCTTCTCATGAAATCGTGCGATAGAGCTATGTATAAGATTGTATTCCCCCTAATAGTGCATTGTGATTTCAGAGATGCCGCCAAAAGGAAAAGCCAAGACCGCCCAGAAGGGCAAAGCTACGACGAAGAGGCGGGCAGAAAGAGAGCCGCATGTTAATGTTGAGGAAGGAGAGTCCCATCATGAGGCTTCACCTAGTGCCTCTACTACTCCTCCCGTTACAGAAGGGGGCTTCTATTCCAGTTCCTCCACCAACAGACTCTTCGGGTCGGCAAGTAGCCGAGGCTATTAATCTATTGACACGGTTAGTTGCCGCTCGTGCACAAAGGCAAAATGCGGGGCCGAGTGACCGTTCATCTAGTACGAGAGCCCGTGATTTCATGGTCCTAAATCCCCCGGAATTCTTTGGGTCAAAGCCGGAGGAAGACCCGCAAAGTTTCATTGATGAAATGTCCAGGACCTTGCAGATTATTCATGCTTCTGAGACCGAGTCCGTGGAGTTGGCTTCTTATAGACTCCGCGATGTGGCGGTGTTGTGGTACAAGAGTTGGGTAGCAACAAGAGGTGAAAATGCATCCCCTCCCGTGTGGCAAGAGTTTGAGGATGCCTTTATTCGTCACTACTTACCACCCGAAGTTCGCCGAGCTAGAGCGGACGGTTTCGAACCTAAAGCAAGGGGGCATGAGCGCCCGAGAGTATAGTATGAGGTTCAATTCTTTGGCCAGGTATGCTTCAGCTTTAGTGGCCGACATGGGAGACCGGGTTTATCGCTTTGTGAGTGGACTAGGGCCACATATATATAAAGAATGTTTGACGGCCTCTTTGCAAGACGGGATGGACATTTCTCGAATACAGGCCCATGCCCAGAATCTTGAGGAACAACGACCGCCCCAAAGAAGTGATCGTGATAATGACCGCGGACGGCAAGAGGGCCGGATCTACGGGGGCGAGTAGTGAGTACGAGAGGAGGACCGAGACGGACGTATTCTAGGCACTCGGGTCGATGCCGCCGCCGGTGCGCCTCCTAGGTTCCCAGATAAGAGGAGTGGTCGTTCTTTCCAAGCAGGACAGGGCCAGAGTTCGAGGGCCCCTGATTCTCAGTCTAGAGGGGACTACAGTCAGCAGAGACCTTCAGTACCACGGTGCAGACTGTGTGGTAGATTGCATTCCGGACAGTGCCGCCTGGGTTCGGATGCTTGTTATACTTGTGGGCAGGTTGGTCATATGATGAGAGACTGCCCAGCAGCGAGAGGCAGGGGTGGGACTCAGTCTGTGGGGGTCGATAGCGGGTTCGTCCTCAGCACGCCCGACAGCACAGACTTCACAGATTGCAGCAGGCAGAGGTAGAGGTAGAGGGGGAGTATCCACTTCAGGAGGTGCCCAGGCCCGTGTTTATGCATTAGCGGGTCGACAGGATCTTGAGTCCTCCCCAGATGTTGTTACAGGTACCTTGATTTTATTCTCTCGCGATGTATATGCTCTGATTGATCCGGTTCTACCTTTTCATATATTACCCCGTATATTGCCGATTGTGTTGGGGTGAGACCCGAGTCGATTAAACCTTTTGAGGTGCTCACTCCGGTTGGTGATCCCGTAATAGCGAGACAAGTATATAGAGATTGCGAGGTTATTATATGTGATCGTCAGACAAGGGCTGATTTGATTGAACGGGAAATGATTGATTTTGACGTAATCATGGGTATGGATTGGTTGGCATCATGCTATGCTAATGTTGATTGCCGAACGAAAGTGGTCCGATTCCAATTTCCGGAGAGCCTGCACTTGAATGGAAGGGTAATACAGCTTCTCCAAAGGGTAGGTTTATTTCCTACCTTAAGGCGAGGAAGATGATCGCTAAAGGCTATATCTATCACCTAGTTCGGGTGCATGACACGGAGGCAAAAGTACCAACTTTTCAGTCAGTTCCGGTAGTAAATGAGTTTCCGGATGTATTTCCAGATGAACTTCCGTGCCTTCCTCCCGTAAAGAGAGATTGATTTCTCTATTGATGTATTACCAGACACCGAGCCCATCTCTATTCCTCCTTATCGAATGGCTCCAGCAGAATTGAAAGAACTAAAGGTACAGTTGAAGGATTTGCTTGAAAAGGGATTCATTAGGCCCAGCTCATCACCGTGGGGAGCCCCAGCCTTGTTCGTGAGAAAGAAGGACGGTTCCTACGAATGTGCATTGATTATAGACAATTGAACAAAGTAACGGTGAAGAACAGTATCCGCTTCCAAGGATCGATGACTTATTCGATCAACGCAAGGTTCTAAGTGGTTTTCCAAGATAGACCCGAGATCGGGATATCATCAAGTGAGGATCGAGAAGAAGATATTCCCAAAACGACGGCCTTCAGGACGAGATATGGCCACTACGAATTCCGAGTGATGTCGTTCGGGTTGACGAATGCTCCGGCTGTGTTTATGAACTTGATGAATAATGTGTTCAGGCCTTTCCTAGATCTGTTTGTGATAGTCTTTATTGACGATATTCTGGTATATTCCCGTACAGAATCTGAACATGTCGATCATCTAAGGATTGTTCTTGGTGTCCTCCGAGCCCGGAAATTGTATGCTAAATTTTCGAAGTGTGAGTTCTGGTTGAATTCGGTAGCCTTTCTGGGTCATGTTATTTCAAGCGATGGTATCCGAGTAGACACTCAGAAGATAGAAGCTGTAAAGACTTGGCCAAGGCCTACAACGCCCACGGAAGTTCGTAGTTTTCTTGGGTTGGCCGGATATTATAGAAGATTTGTAGAGGGTTTCTCGTCTATTTCGGCCATTAACAAAGCTAACTCGAAGTCGGCTAAATTCCGGTGGAGTGAAGCTTGCGAGCGTAGTTTTCGAGAGCTTAAGGATAGGGCGACTTCGGCCCAGTGCTTACACTCCCAGAAGGATTAGACGGCTACGTGGTATATTGTGATGCCTCCGGCGTCGGACTAGGATGTGTGTTAATGCAGCATGGGAAGGTTATCGCATATGCATCGAGACAGTTGCGGAATCATGAAATAAACTATCCGACTCATGATCTTGAATTGGCTGCGGTTATTCACGCCTTGAAGATATGGAGACACTACTTGTATGGTGTTCGGGTTGACATTTATACGGATCACAAAAGCCTTCAATATATTTTCAAGCAGAAGGAGTTGAATTTGCGACAGCGGCGGTGGTTAGAGCTATTGAAAGATTATGATGTAAATATTTTATATCATCCCGGTAGGGCAAATGTGGTGGCGGATGCTCTCAGCCGCCGGTCAATGGGTGAATTGTATGGAGTTACTCCGGAGAAGCGAGAAATGGTTCGTGAACTCCACCAACTAGCAAGTCTTGGCGTGCGTGCAATTGATTCGGGTGATGCAAGTGTCCGCATCAATGACCCTACAGTTTCCTCTTTAGACATGGAAGTGAAGGAGCGACAGTATGAGGACCCTCAGTTAAGTCATCACCGAGAACAAGCTCATGGAAAGGAAAAGTCTCCATTCGAAGTTTCTTTGGAAGGGGTTCTTAGATATCGGGACAGAGTTATGTGTACCGAACGTGGCAAGCTTGCGCCAGGCAAATTTTAGAGGAAGCCCATTATTCTCGGTATTCCATTCATCCAGTACAACCAAGATGTACCACGATCTTAAGTTGATGTATTGGTGGGATGGCATGAAGCGAGATATAGCCGAGTTTGTAGCACAGTGTCCAATTTGCCAGCAGGTAAAAGCAGAACATCAGAAACCAGGAGGGTTACTACAGGCTATAGAAATACCAACTTGGAAATGGGAAATGATCAACATGGATTTCGTTGTGGGACTACCCCGTTCTCGTAGTAAGTATGATTCTATATGGGTGATCGTGGACAGACTGACAAAAGCAGCCCACTTTCTTCCAACGGACCACCTACGCAACGAAGATTATGCCGTATTATATCTCAAGGAAGTTGTGCGACTCCATGGAATTCCATTATCTATTATCACGGATAGAGGAGCCCAATTTACAGCCAAATTCTGGAAGTCCTTTCAAGAAGGGTTAGGCACTCAAGTGAAACTTAGCACAGCCTTCCATCCGCAGACCGATGGACAAGCCGAGCGCACCATTCAGACTTTAGAAGATATGCTGCGAGCATGCGTATTGGATTTTGGTGGAAGTTGGGACGATCATTTACCGCTAATCGAGTTTGCATATAATAATAGCTATCACTCCAGAGATTCAGATGGCTCCATACGAGGCTTTATATGGGAGAAAATGTAGATCTCCGATTGGATGGTTCGAGACAGGGAAGCACGGTTAATAGGTCCCGAATTGATTCAAGAAGCGGAGAAAGTTACAATGATCCGAGATCGATTGTTGACGCCTCAAAGCCGTCGAAGTCCTATGCATAATCGCCGACGAGGCTTGGAATTTCAAGTCGGTGATCGGGTATTTTTGAAGGTGTCACCAATGAAAGGGGTGATGAGATTTGGCAAGAAAGGAAAGCTAAGCCCTAGATACATCGGACCACTATGAGATTATTAGCAAAGTGGGTCGTTGCTTACAAGTTGAATCTACCTTCGGAGCTTGAATCGGTCCACCCAAAAGCATTTCATGTTTCGATGCTCGCAAATGCGTTGGAGACCCAACAAGAATTATCCCGAAAAAGGATGTGCAAGTGACGAGAAACCGACTTATGAAGAAGTGCCCGTCGCCATTTTAGATAGACAAGTAAAGAGGCTTCGAAATAAGAAGGTCGTTTCAGTTAAAGTCTTGTGGCGGACCAACAACCGGGAAGAAATGACTTGGGAAGCAGAGGAGCAGATGAGATTCAAGTACCCCTATTTGTTCCAGCCCCCGGAAGAAGTACAAGACGAAACGCCGGCAATATAAGGTATGTTCATTTAAATTTTTTTCGTTGTTGGTCGAGTGTGGCCATAGTTGTGATGATATTGCGTCGTAGCCCTGTGAGGCAGTGATATTTTGGGTTGCTGTGACAGGTTGGTAGTGCCCAGTTACAGGGGAAACTCTGGCGAAATTTTTCTAGGACCCCCGAGTATTTTAACATTCGAGGACGAATGTTCCCAAGGGGGGGAGAATGTTACACCCCGGATAAATTTTCATTCATGCGGGTATCGAATCGATGAAGTGTCGAATTAGTTTCGAGAAGGACCCGTCAGCCATATATGGACTTAGACCATTCGTCAACAGGTAGCCTGAAGCAAAGGATCGCTCTGTCACGAGATGCGGCACCATATGCGACTCGCATGTTGAACATGCGACTCGCAGGTGAAGCAGGCAGCCATCGCAGGTAGTGCCAGTGAGAAGTGGTTCTCTGGCACCACCTGCGACACTAAATGCGACTCGCATGTGTGACATGCGACTCGCATGTAGTGTCGCATGTTGTGCCCAGCCAGAACCCTTCTCTGTCAACAGATGCGACGCGAGGTGCGACTCGCAGCGTGACATGCGACTCGCATGTAGTGTCGCATGTCATGCCGATTCAGATTTTGCTGAACACCTTTAATTAGATCCAATTCGTCCAACATTTCATTTTTCTCCATTTTGTGACCTAGAAAACCTCTAGAACTCTCTCTAATATTCATCTACAAGAAAACCCCAAAGGAAATCCATGATCAATAACATCAAAACCATGAACCAAGAGTGTGAGACCTAAGTAGAAGTCATCTTCTCCAAGGAATCCCAAGAAAGAAGAAGTAGGGTTTTGGAGCTAAGGAAGTATTCTCATCCAAGGCTTGTCCAAGCATCATCCAAGGTAAGATTCATGATTATCCTACGTGATTTAGGGTGTTGTAAGGTTAAGAAACATGGATTGTAGAAAAGCATAAGGAATGGGTCTTGAATGGGTGAATAGTGCCCTGAATGATGGTAGTTGGGTAGAATCATAAAGAATGATATGCTATGATCGTAAATATGTTGTAAATGATGTTTTAGCTATGAAATGAGTATTGTATATGCGAAAATGCGACGATGAGCTATATTCATGAATGAAGGGAAACTAGAGAAATTGGTTGGTTATGCTCAATGTATCCGAATGTCGAGTATTAATTGTAATGTTGTGAACGTTGTGTGAATGATGGAAGTTGATATAGAACATGGGAAGAGTAGTATAAACAAAGGAAGTTGTCCAATTCTCCCTAGAATGTGTAGAACGATCTTATAGTCAATTAACTAATGCTAGTTCAAATCCTCTCATCAAGGTGACGACGTGGCATCGAAAGAGAATAGGAGGACGATAGCTTAGCTAAACGACCAGGTATGTGAGGCTAGTCCTTTCTTTCCAATGGCATGAATCCCATAGTAGAAGTTCTTTCGCTCTTCATGAGTTGATGTATTCCAAGAAGCTAAAAGCCTGGATCCATAAATGTTTATATAAGATAAGAGATATGATATGATGATGCCATATTGATAATGATGCTATTCATCTTTTTTTTACTCACCTCATATGTTGATTCCTTCGAGGCGAGGCGATTTGCTTATAATTGTTCATAGTAAGGTAGGGGATTCACGACCTTCCGTCGCCCCGATAGAACACAGTCAGCTATAGTCCCTTGTATATATATATATGATAAGTACATTATTATGAGCAGTACATGACAGAAGCATAACATGATAAGTATAAGAGTATGATATGAGCATATTAAAAGCATGTCATGAGCATTGCATACCGCGCCTAGTTGGCGGGCAACACCGCCAAGGGCGGGCGGCTATACGATATACCATGGCCGGTTGGCATGGGCGACACCACTAGTGGGCGGCATGAGATGATACCCGGACGCGGATGCCTGGACGCGGGCTAATACTATCGAGCATTACACCGTACCGATAAGGACGGGCGCTTAGCATATTGTGCACACATGAGATCATGATGAGTATGAGTAAGACAAAGATGCATTATTTATTTTATAATTGTCGGTCGATTCGTATATATCATATTGACGTCGCATTATGTTATCCCCGTTCTCCTCATTGTTTATGTCTCTCATACTCGCACATTATTCGTACCGACGTCCGTTTCTTGGACGCCGTGTTCATGCCCACGTAGGCGGGGGCCGAGCTTGACCCGCATCTATAGTTCGACGGACCGAGAGCACTCCATTGTTCGGAGGTGCTTATGGCTATTCTTTTGTTGTATATATATATGTATATTCATTTTGGGTATAACGGAGCCTTGTTCCGTATATATGTAGAGTCTGTCAGTAGAGGCTCGTAGATACGCAGTGTGGGCTAGATGGTCTTTTGAGATAACATTGCATTATATATGTCAGTTGTTTTGGCCGAAAGGCATTTGTATATAAAGCAGTTATGTTCTTATATAAATCATGATTTTCTATAAATTTATGTATTAGAGAGCTTTAATAGAGGAAAGATGAAGAATAGAATGAGAGGTGCTCGTGGGTAGCCTCGGGTACCCGTCGCGGCCCCTAGCTGGGTCGTGACATTCATATGTTATGAATGATGTGTGCATGTTGTGGTGTGTAAAAATGAATGGATTTATGGAGATATGCAAGTTTGAAGTTGAGCCGTGTATGGCTTGTAAGCCGTGTAGGTGTGATGTTGTGTAGAAGCTATATGGATTAATTCTATTTAGCATGTTTAGTTATTGTAGTGTAGGGAAATGGATGAGAATCATAATATGAGTGTGAAGTGATGGTGGCCGAATGGGATCATGTTGTATGGCAAGGAATGAATTAATTTTGTTTAGTGTTTTGGGTGTTGGTTGTTATGAGTTCTATGATGAAAATGAGAATTTAATGGTTCAAGTAATGTGATAATCGCTTGTGGGCTGTTTTGGAACCTAATGTGATCTTAATATGATTTCTTGTATTTTTGAGAATAATGTTATTAAAGTGTGGATTGTTGGTGTAGTTCATGAATTTGGAAGAAAAAAATGCGTTGTCGATGTTTCTTTGGACTTGGAAGGTTTCGGGTAATGTTGCATAATGGTTGGGCTGATTTGGCTATTTTGTAGATTGTTGGAAGCATTCTTGAATCTTTTTTAAATGGTTTGGATTAGTGCTTGAACGTATGAACATTGATGTTGGTTTGATCGTATGCGGTTGATTTGAATGAAAATGAAATGTCATCGAATTGTATAGAAATGAGTTACTAATGTTAGAATGCGTTTTGAATTCATTATTGATGTTGTTGGAATGGTTGTTGGTATTGTTGTTAGTAATATTGGCCGAGTTGAATTCTCGGGGTGTTGAATTTACGGTGGGAAAATGCCGCCCAAATTTCGTAAATAAAGTGCGAGCTTAAAATGGGATTCCGAGGTGCCTATGACTAATGTTTGGTGTCTAATGACGTGTTGTAGATTTTGAGAAGCCGAGACTTGAGTTTGGATTAGCATAGGAAGCAACCAAGGTATGTAAAGCTTACCTTTCCTTTCTTTTGGCATATGGCTAAGCTATGATGTATTATGAGCTTCGGGGGAAATTCTATTCTTAAAAAAAATCCGAGCACGTTTATGATTCGTATTTGCCTTTTGATGTTGGCACCCTTAATGTGATCAAGCTATGGTTTATATGTCTTTGTATGATTGGTTTTAAAAAGTTGCATAAAAGTTTGTTTTCAAAAAGTTTTGTTCTTTACGATTCCGAAACTGCGAACGTCCGTAACTTTCACAGACAGAACCGGATGGCTTTGATATGCTTGGAAATGATTCTATGACGTATAATGACTATGATTTCCATAGGCGGGCCCGGATTGGGTTGACGCTCGTCCGTGGGTCCCGCGACTTTTCTTTTGTGTAGTACTAACGACTTTTTGAAAAGAACTTAATACGACTATCTTTCCGACCCGAGTATGATTACTTATTTATATGTGAGTCCGAAATAAGGATTTTTATGTATGCGATTTTGATACGTAACTACGGTTTCGGTTCTTTGATATGTTCCCGAGTGACGTTCGGAGGAAAATCGATTTGACTAAGTTTTGGCTCGTAAATGATGGTTCGTTTCGAATAACCTATTAAGTCTTTGAAAATGTTTTAAACTCGTATTTGGTCACTTGTAATTCGTGTGCATTCGTTGTTACATTTTTCGCCGAGTCCCGTAGCGGTATGTGTAATATTGCCGCCGGGTATTTGGCCGCGGTATGTGTATATGTGATATTGCCGCCGGGTATTTGGCCGGTATGTGTATATGTGATATTGCCGCCGGGTATTTGATCGCGGTACGTGTATATGATTTATGTGTATACGTGATTTTAGCCCTGATTATGATCGGTCGGTTAATGCGCCTCATATGATTTGTTCTATTTTCTATATACATGGAATTTAAACGTTTTACAAAAGAAAGCTAAGCATTTTGGCATTCGGATTATCACATTTGTCTTCCGTACCGCCTATGTATGATTTATACTTGTGCAAGCCCTTTGGTATTCGGATTTTTATGCTCAATTTCTGCACTCCTTACTTCGGTTATGACCTCGTTTTCTGTATGCCATGCTTTACATGCTCAGTACATATTCCGTACTGACCCCCTTCCTGGGGTCGCGTTTCATGCCGTGTGTACCTACGATAAGTAGATAATGTTAGCGAGAAGATGTTCCACCGGATTGACGAGCTCCATTTCCTCCGAGGCCGCTCGAGTCCGAGTGTTTTTGTATAGTATCCGAAGTTATGGTAGAGACTTTGCGTATAGTGTCGTGTGTGTGATATGTCAGCTTTTGTAAGCCGGCTATGTATGCCGACGTATTATATGCATTATGTTACGAACTTCATATGTTTACGGATTTCATACGGATGCTAGTTTCATTTGATTTTGATAAAGATGAAAGGCATGTTTGTTTTCGAAAAAAAGAAAATTCATTATATGCTTATGTCCTGTTTTGTGGGCCCAGTATGGTTATGATTATGACGGGAGTCAGCGGGTTCGCTCGGCCCTAAGTAAGGGTCGGGTGCCCATCATGCCCTATCGGAAATTAGGGTGTGACAATTATGATATTGGATAGGATACCTTCAGACTTGGCACATTTGGGATTAGATGCTCTACGTAGGTGATGACGGATAATTGAAATTGATTGCATTGTCTTATACTTGTAAGTTTCCTCGCTTATCCGGCTTATTTTACGAATTTTGTTAACTATGATTAGTCGGCCGTGATGATGCCTACCAAGATCAAGTATTTGTACCGATTCGCACTTGCCGCATTCTTTTATGAATGCAGAGTACTGTGTCGGATCAACATCCGCGACCCCGTGGCCGATCGACGCATTCAAATTTCTCTCGAGTTTCCAGGGTGAGCATGGCCGTCCCTGACCTTGAAGAATTTCCTATCATATGTCCTATTTATTTCAAAGACATAGACATTTATGTATTAGTATTCCGGATTGTATTATTCCCCTTAGATGCTCTTGTATTATTCAGACTAGACCCTGGGGTGTTTATTGGCATTTCGCACTTCTATTACTTATTTATCTATATATCGTGAGACTTACGTATTGTTTTATTCCGTTGCTTAATTTTGACCTTTTACGTATTTATTCATTGTTGGGTTGAGGGTTCGCTTACCGAGGTGGAAAGGTAAGTGCCCACACGGCCTAGGCAAAAATGGGTCGTGACAAGTTGGTATTAGAGCCCTAGGTTACCCAGTCATTAATGCAAGAGCGTGTCTAGTAGAGTCTTGTGGATCAGTACGACGAGGTCCGTACTTATCTACAAGAGGCTATAGGACATTTAGAAAATCTCACTTTCTTTCTTTCTTTTGCGCCACTTTATTCAAATTGGTATTTGGAAAGATCAAATGGGTATCTGACTCTTATCTCTTCGCTCACAGATGGTGTGGACTCGAGCTACTATGGCCCAAGGGCAGTGCCGGGGGAGCCAGCGGTACGGCCGGCACCGAGGCGAGCGGGGGCCGAGGGCACGGCAGAGCGAGAGGCCGCGGGGCTGCCCCAGCCAGGGGTAGAGCTCCAGTGGTAGGACAGCACCGAGAGAGATCTCCGTCTCCCTAGCCCGAGGATGTGGCTCCAGCTCAGACCCAGCCTGAGGTTAATTCTGATTGGGCCATGCATGATACTATGGCAAGAGTATTGCTTCATCTTGATAACCAGCAGGCGGAAGGCAGTGTTACTATACCTGACGGGGGTTCACAGACTAGGATTGGGGCACAGACCCTGAGCCGGGAACTACACGGGCAGCATATCCCACTGCAACTATGACACCTCGTATTGATGCGATTCCCGCTCCTGGTGATGAGATTAGGCCCATGGAGGGAGTTGTTATGACTGCTTCTGATCAGGGCCTGGTTGGGAGATTCAGGAAGTTAGAGCCACCTAGGTTTGTTGGTACCTTGTGTGATGATGCCTATGAGTTTATTCTAGATATGCATGAGTTGCTGCACCATATGGAGATAGTGGAGACCCACGGCGTTGATTATGTGTCCTACCAGTTTTACAGCGACGCGGAGATATGGTAGAGGCGTTTTCTAGCGTGCAGACTTGAGGGTTCTTCTCCTTTGACTTGAACTCAGTTCTACCGGGCCTTCCTTGAGAAGTATGTGCCCCGGTCTTTGAGAGAGGCGCGTAGGGAGCAGTTTTTGCCCCTTGAGTAGAGTGGCAGGTCCTTGGAGTCCTATGTGACCCCTTTCCTTTATCTGCCCCATTACTTTACTCCGTTGGATCTATACTGAGGCCGATAGGATCAGGCGCTTTGTTGGAGGACTAGTGGGCTCTCTACAGATTCATTGTCTTCAGATGGAGTCTATGGGGGCTTCCTTCCAGTCCATTAACGAGCATTTTTCTATAGCTGAGGGCGCTAAGGCCCGTGCTTTTTGTGGTGGTGACAAGAGGCCACATCATACCGGCGCTGGGGGTTGGTCCGAGGGGGAAGCTCGGTCGCTTTGAGGCCACCTCGGCCCCTATTCGGTCATCCCGTGCATTCGGCATTACCCGACTTTCCTCTAGTGAGCCACCTAGGGCAGAGCTCCCGAGAGTTCGTTCTCCCACCGGGATAGGGCTCGGCTTCATCCGGGTCTTCAGCTTTCGTGTTTCAGCACTCGACTTCTCTTACTTGTTACTCTTATGGAGAGGTTGGGAATGTTGTCAGGAGATGTCCCCGACCTAGGCGGGATTATCAGCTGCCGAGGACTCATGTGTCATCTGGTCGTCGAGGGGGACTTCTCGGAGGCGGTCTGGGCCAGCCGCCGCATTCCTATGGTTCTAGAGGTGAGTCCCAGCTAGCTAAAGGTGGTGCTCAGAGTGGAGAGGGGATCCCAGATTGGGCCTGGTGGAGCCCATTGTTACTTATTCCTTGGTAGGCCCGAGGTAGAGGCCTCAGATGCTGTGATCTCAGGTACCATTTCTATCCGTCATAGAGCAGCATCTGTGTTATTTGATCCTAGATCCACTTATTCGTATGTATCTGCAATTCATGCCGTTGGTGGGGATTTTTCTTGTGATAGCATAGATATACCTGTTCATGTAACTACTCCGGTCAGAGATTCTGTGGTTGTTGATCGAGTCTACCTGGCCATGTTTGGTTACTTTTACGTGGGTACGACACTTGGGTAGATTTGATGATTCTTGATATGGTGGACTTTGATATTATATTGGGTATGTCCTGGCTTTCTCCCTATCATGCCAATACAGTCACTTTAGCTAAGCCGTACATTCCTAGGCTTGAGTGAAGAGGTACTCCTAGTCCCGCTCCGAAGAAGATCATTTTCTTTCTTCGGGCAAAAAAGTTAGTAAGTAAGGGGTGTTTAGCGTATTTGGCGCATGTTTTTGATACGACTGTTGCATCTCCACCCCTTAAATCTATCCCTATTGTGAGCGAGTTCACAAAGGTATTTCCGTCAGATTCGCCAGGTATGCCACCGGATCGCGACATTGATTTCTGTATTGACTTGGATCCGGGCACTCGCCCTATCTCTATTCTGCCGTATCGGATGGCACCTGCTGAGCTGAGGGAGCTTGATGAGCAGTTACATGATTTGTTAAGCAAAGGGTTCATTAGACCGAGCGTCTCCCCTTGGTGTGCTCCTGCATTATTCTCGAAGAAGAAAGATCGAACCATGAGGATATGTATTGATTATCCCCGCTCGAATAAGGTCACTATTCGGAATAATTACCTTATGCCGTATCGATGATCCGTTTGACCAGCTTCGTGGGCTTCGTTGTTTTCAAAGATTGATTTG
>NW_026726779.1:0-50253 GCF_029784015.1 Lycium ferocissimum | reverse complement strand
AAACATATATCACACACATACATAGCGCATGTGCACAACCATAACCCACGTACATGTCTACGTAATAATAGTCATACTCACGCTGACTCTCAACTCATGACACAATTATACATAACAAAAATTTATCGAAGAATAATATGCTTTTTGCTTTTCTCAAATCAAATAAAATCTTGCAGCATATGAAACTTATAACACAACGCATAATAATATACCGGCTTGCATAGCCATTTACATAACCGACATCTAATACCCACAACACTTTCGCAAAGTCTCTAACCCGAACATGAAACCATAACATGATAATCGACTCGGCAAAGACTCCGAAAGAAATGGAGCTCGCTAATCCCGTGAAACGCCTTCTACTAAAATCCTCAACTTACTCACACAGGTGTACCGCGCGCATGAAACGCAACCCCCGAAGAAAGGGGGGTCGATGCGAATAGGTACGAGTATGTAAAGCAAAACACAATAACCGAATCATACGGAAATAAAGAGGACGAAAAAAATAGTACGAACCGATCTCATAAAAAACTTACCTTGAACGTAAATCATGTTTTTCAAAATCATTAATGGACTGAGTATCATAATTAAAGAAAACATCATGAACATATGCATACATAACATGCCCCGCCCTCTAGTGAGGGACGCGGTAAGTAAAATCATCATGTATATATATGTAACGTGCCCCGGCCCTCTAGTGAGGGACGCGGTGGAAGGAATCATCATATGCCATCCTGGCCGCCTCCCCGTCATCACATCATCATCATCATATGTATATATATATATATATATAACATGCCCCGGCCCTCTAGTGAGGGACGCGGTGAACAATGCAATGGAATTGCACGAATACATGCCTGGCCCGGACGCGGTGAAAGAGTGGCTACGCTCGCACGAGCGAGTAGTGAGAAAACCATATGCAATACAAAACATACAACATTTTACGGAGACTCGAAGGCGTAACACGTATAACGGATCTCATAGCGGACCTTTAATAATAATCAGAGCATAAGTCTTTCGGATGTCGAAATATTTCATATCAGAATAATCTTTCTGGAGCATTTGCAAATTCCAAAGTAGATCATCAGACTCAAATAAATATATATATATATATATATATCAGTTATTCTGTAGAAATTAGAAAGGTAGCTAAAAACTTTCCTTAGTTTTTATTTATTTCCAAAGTAGTTCAAACGGAATAATAGGAAATATTCGGACAAAGTGGACCCACCTCGGTCAAATGAGGTGGCGTATGTAAATTACGCATGTCAAACTTCATAACGTCATTTATGAGTATTTTAAGGTAATCGGATCTCATTTGCACAAGTTTTAGAGGTTAAAACAATTTTTCTAACTATTCGCACAATAAACCATTCAATTCTATTGAATGAAAAAGGGGCGTTTCTAGACGTAGATTCTGAAGAGTAGAGTTGTCCCCAAGGTTCAAATTCGAGCCTAGTACATCTAAGACATGCCAAGAGAAGAAATGGGAGAGCTTTACATACCTTTCTTGCCCTTTACGCTTGCCAAAACTCAAATCCCGTTTCGTCCAAAACCTACAAATGGTCACATTTACCAATTTACTATTCATAAGGCTTAGAATTCCAATCTTAACCAATACTTGTCTATAAAAATTTGGGCAGCATCTCCCCTATACATATAACACCCCCGAGATTCAAACTCGGCCAAAACAATAACAACCACACCAACAACAATATATACAACATCAATAGTCGACTAGGAACGCATTCTAGCGTAAATAGTCTTATTTTCCAAATAATGCAACAACTCCAAATCCAACTCTACACTTACAAACCAATATCAATATTTTCATATTCACATACTTATTTAAGATCATTCAAACATAAACCAAGTGCATTCCAAGCTATATATCCAATTGTCAACAATTCCATCAATTAACATATTCAATCCAAAATTCTTATATATGCAACAAAACCATTCCAACACATTTTCTACTTACTAATTCATCTCCAACAACCATAATCTACACTTTAACAACTTCATTATCTTAATATCATAAAATCACATTAATATGACATAATTCTCTACATTCCATTTTCATGCCAACTTAACTCATATATCCTTCATATACATTATGAAGATCACAACAACACAACTAACATGTTAAACAAAATAAATCCAACATTATCTCATCAATATATACCACACGGCCAACATGCCAATTTTCCAACTTCATCCAATTTTTCATTCAACTTTCATTTCCAATATACATTCCACAATAACCACAACTAGAATACAACTTAAAATTCAACTCATTTCAACTACACAACATTCCATACACACGGCTATATACATATATTCATACCCACTTTGCAAACTTCCATATTTCCATAAGTTCTACTCATTTCCATAAACTACAACACAAACAAACCTTCATAACATAATAACAAGGAATTAATTCTTACCTTTTTCCCCTTAGTTCTTCACTTGTCCAAAGTGTGAGATTGAAGAAACTATTGCTCAATCTTCCAAAATAATTACACCAAGTTGTAGAGGAACCTTGAATTAGTAGGAATATAACAAGAAAGTAATTTTTGGAACAAGATTTTGAGGGTGAATTTTCCCATGGGCAAACCGAAATGCCTTCTTTTTTGTTCTTGTTTTTCTTGTTTTTCTCCTTCTTTTCTTTGTCTTGAAAGTTCTATGGAATTTGGATGATTAAGTGGTCTTTTATTTATTGACCACATGACTTAATTCCATGGGCTTGGATCTTTTTTATGGGCCATGGCCGAATGGCCTCTATTGGGCTTCATCTTCTCTCTTTTTTTTTTTCCATGGGCCTAATTCGGTTGGCCCCGAGTTGGGCTAGTCCACTGACCTTTCGACCTTAAAACGTCCATATCTCCTTGTACCGATGTCACCAGGAACCCACGACCTATGGTTGGAAAGCTAATTCAATTATCTACAACTTCTATATCTTGGTATTTTCCAAATTCCAAACTTATAATACCGTTTTTGCCCCTCGAATCCAGGTCACCCGAAAACGTTTTCTTAAAAATATTCGTTTGGAGGGCTTCCACTTTGATTTGGCCCAAGGGTCCTTCATGAGTTGTGTTTAACTTCACGTATGTGATTCATATAACTTGTCACATGTCCGAAAAAAAAATCTCGATGTGCGGGCCCCATCTCAACTTACAAATAATCCAGCGTACAAAAGTACGGGATACGATACTATCAACGAGAGTTTAAATTACGTAGCTACAACATGATTGTCAATTTTGAGGAAGCACATGTCACGCTCATACTCCAAAAATGAGGGGTATAACATCCTCCCCCTTTAGAACATTCGTCCTCGAATGTTAAATTAGCCTTATAGGGACTCATACGCATTTTGGGGGAGTTTCTTTTTATGGTTATCACATACAACTCATGCACTAATCGACCCAATCAAATAAGGAATTCAGAGTACCCATAGGTTTTTCTTTCCCAAGAACAAGTGGGGGTACTTCTTCCTTACCATTGTTTCGCCACAGCACCATAACGGAAGTCATATCCTTGTCACGCAGTTTTTCTTTCCTGCCAAACTAGGACCGCTATTGGCCGTTTCTTGTAGGACAGCTCTTCTATTCTTTGAATGCTCCTTCACAGAGAATATTATAGGGGTCACAATGTATTTACGACGCATAGACATGCAGAACACTACATACACCGCTCCTCAATTAGATAGTAAATCTGATTCATAGGAAACCTTGTCTACTTCACGAATGATCCATTAAAGTCCAAGACATCTCGGGCTAGGCTCCCCAATCGCACTTCAACATCTTGCCCAATATATATATTTCATACCTTGCTTACCTACGTATTTAATCTTAATTACGCTCGTTCCCTTTTCCTGATTCGTACTATTTCAGATCTTACTCCCGTGCTCGCATTTGCTAGGAGTCTACTTTATCATATTTCTTTTCCCCACTTTTCTTACTTTCTACCATAGGAAATTTTTCCGGTTAGCAACCATTCTACCGCCTACATCTTAACCTCGATCCCGAATAGCCGTACTATCCTCCACGATGTCTCCGTGAGCTACTTGTTATTTTCCTTTATCATATTTCCTCCTAAAGTCTCCATTTCCTAATATCACGTTATTCCGGATACTTACAATTAATCCTCAGCGCCATCTCGACTATTACCTTGACTTCTATTCCTTTACTGCTGGCTCTTCGATTTTCCCTAGCTTGTCTCAGCAACGAACTTCACCTGCGGCCCACGCATTTGTATCCAGGACATTGTCGCACCGATTGTCTTCGTCTTACACTTGTATCTCTCCCTCGCTTCCCCCCTTTAGGGGTGTACTTATGCTATCGCCCAACTCTACTTTGCCCTAAATCCGTATTTCCAATCTTAATTAGATAGCACACTTATTCCGACATTTTTAATTCCTTTGCCTTCCGTCTACTCGCTTTCTTTCTTTTCCCAAACATCGTAGTATTAGGACTTTCCAAGCTTAACTTGTAGTGAAAGCAACATCAACTTGCCTCGTAACATTTGCACCTTTATATATATATTTCCACTTGAACCTTGTTGCTCCGTCCGATTGGTGCCTTCCATATACCGCCACGTTGATTTCCGGAATACATATATCCACTGATCTAATCATGTGCAGGATATCCTGTGCATACCTATGCACACTTATAGCCCCTACTATCTTGCTTACAAGATATCTCCAAACACTATTCCAATTCACCCTAATTCTAGAGCCGCGTTGTACCTTTTTCTCCCTTTACCAGTCTAATTTGCCCCGTTCTGCGCGACCTTCTTGGGTTTTACTCGCTCACTCCTCGGACTTTAATTTTCCTTAGGTTCATTCTAGCTTCTCATTTACTTCTTGCGTCCGAATTTATAGAACTTTCGAAAAAACTTCCCCGTGGTCACCCATCCCAGGATTTCTCTCGCTTCAGCACGCTTAACTTTGAATCATTGATGAAATACGATGCCTTAACGCCAGTATAATCGCGTCCACCTCACCGCATTACCTCCGTCACGTGATATGGAGTAAGTCGGAGTCTTAGCGGATTTCGAAGCGCTCTTATAGCATAATTACTATTTTACCCCTCCTTTGGTCCTCGGTATTCGCCTTTCCTCTGTGGATGTGATTACTTTTCGTCCTGAACCTTCAGGTCCCCAATGGCGACGAGCTCACTTTGATCGTCATTACTTATAGATGCCCCGCGTTACCGGCCCTTGAAATTCTCGCTCCCATTTTACTCCGCCCTTCATCTTTTCTATAACCGGTTCTTCACATTCCCATCACTTATAGTATCCGTGTCCTTAGCTACACATGTCATGATCTACCATTATCTTGTTATCTCGCTCTCTTCCTACTTTCTCCTCCGATTATCCTTTCTTTTCTTACGTCCACTATCATTTCTACTATTGCATAACGCTTATTAGAACTTTTCCTTTTCACACTTGCCCCTATATTCTAGCTACGTGGATCATATCTTAACTTTGGCTATCTTCTCAATTTCGGCTTTACTTATTTTCATAACAATCCTCGTTATATTCACATTATATCGTATTCGTGCCTTATTCCTATTTCTTAACCTTTTTCTCTTTTCCGATCCACTTTATCCTTATCGTTCCACCGCCTTATCTATTCATTCGTACCGTCACGAGTTCTTTTCCCGGGGTCGGCCATACTCGTGACTTAGTCAAATCTTATCATTGTTATTGCCACGACTTTTCAAGACATATTACAAATCTATATCTCATTTTTCACTTCATTTCTGGAAAAATTTCGGCAGTCTCCTCTCCGTAATTGTCACTATCTCAAAACCTGTACACAGAAATACCAGCAATGCCTCACAGGGCCAACATATATATATGCGTATCATATCATATCACAGCCTCACAGGGCTCCCAACATCACTGACAGTACAAAAATAATGAACATACCTTGTGGGCTCAGCTCAAACTGCACCTATTACACTTTCTCGTTTACTTTCCCCTTTGATCTTTCGTTCGTATTCCAGTCGTACTTCTATTTCTTACCTGGCATGTATCTTTCGTACCGTCGCTTACCTTCATGCTTTATAGCTTCCAATATCGCCCTTCGATTCCGGTCGTTTTCTTCCGTCGATGCCATTTCTCTCGCTAAGATCGAGGGTTAGCACAAATAATCTCATTTCCTATGACTTGGCTCTATGGCACGATCTAAGATGTCAAAGAAGAGTAACCATCCTAGATGCCCGTAGCCTCCTCGTTTATAAATGTGGCGCGCTTCACACCATAAACAGGACTGCTGGACACGACTTTGCGACAACCCCCAAGACGAACCGCTCTGATACCAATTTGTCACACCTTAATTTTCGTTAGGGCGTGATGGGCACCCGACCCTTATTTAGGGCCGAGCGAACCCGCGGACTCACATAATAGTCATACTCATGCTGACTCTCAACTCATGACACAATTATACATAACAAAAATTTATCGAAGAATAATATGCTTTTTGCTTTTCTCAAATCAAATAAAATCTTGCAAAGATATGAAACTTATAACACAATGCATAATAATATACCGGCTTGCATAGCCATTTACATAACCGACATCTAATACCCACAACAACGTTCGCAAAGTCTCTAACCCGGAACATGAAACCATAACATGATAATCGACTCGGCGGCACTCCGAAAGAAATGGAGTTCGCTAATCCCGCTGAAACGCCTTCTACTAAAATCCTCAGCTCACCTGGGTGTACCTGCGCGGCATGAAACGCAGCCCCCGAAGAAAGGGGGTCAGTACGGAATAGGTGCGAGTATGTAAAGCAAAACACAATAAAACCGAATCATACGGAAATAAGAAGGACAGAAAAATAAAAGAAAAGAACTTGATCTCATAAAAACTTACCTTGAACGTAAATCATGTTTTTCAAAATCATTAATGGTGAGTATCATAATTAAAGAAAACATCATGAACATATGCATACATAACATGCCCCGGCCCTCTCTAGTGAGGGACGCGGTAAGCAAAATCATCATGTATATATATGTAACGTGCCCCGCCCTACTAGTGAGGGACGCGGTGGAAGGAATCATCATATGCCATCAGGCCACCTCCCCGTCATCACATCATCATCATATATATATATATATATATATATAATATGCCCCCCTCTAGTGAGGGACGCGGTAAACAATGCGGTGGAATTGCACGAATACATGCCCTGGCCGGGACGCGGAAAAAGCAGTGGCTACACTCGCACGAGCGAGTAGTGAGAAAACCATATGCAATACAAAACATACAACATTTTACGAGACTCGAAGGCGTAACACGGATAACGATCTCATAGCGGACCTTTAATAATAATCGAGCATAAGTCTTTCGGATGTCGAAATATTTCATATCAGAATAATCTTTCTGGAGCATTTGTAAATTCCAAAGTAGATCATCAGACTCAAATAAATATATATATATATATATATATATATATATATATATATATATATATATATATATCGGTTATTACGTAGAAATTAGAAAGGTAGCTAAAAACTTTCCTCGGTTTTTATTTATTTCCAAAGTAGTTCAAACGGAATAATAGGAAATATTCGGACAAAGTGGACCCACCTCGGTCAAATGAGGTGGCGTATGTAAATTACGCATGTCAAACTTCATAACGTCATTTATGAGTATTTTAAGGTAATCGGATCTCATTTGCACAAGTTTTAGAGGTTAAAACAATTTTTTCTAACTATTCGCACAATAAACCATTCAATTCTATTGAATGAAAAAAGACATGCCAAGAGAAAATGGGCTTTACATGTTTCTAGACGTAGATTCCCGAAGGTCAGTTAGAGTTGTCCCCAATAACACCCCGGATTCAAATTCCAAATAATGCAACAAATAGTCTCAAACGCATCCCAACTCTACACTTACAAACCAATATCAATATTTTCATATTCACATACTTATTTAAGATCATTCAAACATAAACCAAGTGCATTCCAAGCTATATCCCCAATTGTCAACAATTCCATCAATTAACATATTCAATCCAAAATTCTTATATATGCAACACAACCATTCCAACACATTTTCTACTTACTAATTCATCTCCAACAACCATAATCTACACTTTAACAACTTCATTATCTTAATATCATAAAATCACATTAATATGACATAATTCTCTACATTCCATTTTCATGCCAACTTAACTCATATATCCTTCATATACATTATGAAGATCACAACAACACAACTAACATGTTAAACAAAATAAATCCAACATTATCTCATCAATATATACCACACGGCCAACATGCCAATTTTTCCAACTTCATCCAATTTTTCATTCAACTTTCATTTCCAATATACATTCCACAATAACCACAACTAGAATACAACTTAAAATTCAACTCATTTCAACTACACAACATTCCATACACACGGCTATATACATATATTCATACCCACTTTGCAAACTTCCATATTTCCATAAGTTCTACTCATTTCCATAAACTACAATACAAACAAACCTTCATAACATAATAACAAGGAATTAATTCTTACCTTTTTCCCCTTAGTTCTTCACTTGTCCAAAGTGTGAGATTGAAGAAACTATTGCTCAATCTTCCAAAATAATTACACCAAGTTGTAGAGGAACCTTGAATTAGTAGGAATATAACAAGAAAGTAATTTTTGGAACAAGATTTTGAGGGGTGAATTTTCCCATGGGCAAACCGAAATGCCTTCTTTTTTGTTCTTGTTTTTCTTGTTTTTCTCCTTCTTTTCTTTGTCTTGAAAGTTCTATGGAATTTGGATGATTAAGTGGTCTTTTATTTATTGACCACATGACTTAATTCCATGGGCTTGGATCTTTTTTATGGGCCATGGCCGAATGGCCTCTATTGGGCTTCATCTTCTCTCTTTTTTTTTTTTTTCCATGGGCCTAATTCGGTTGGCCCCGAGTTGGGCTAGTCCACTGACCTTTCGACCTTAAAACGTCCATATCTCCTTGTACCGATGTCACACAGGGAACCCACGACCTATGGTTGGAAAGCTAATTCAATTATCTACAACTTCTATATCTTGGTATGTTTCCAAATTCCAAACTTATAATACCATTTTTGCCCCTCGAATCCAGGTCACCCGAAAACGTTTTCTTAAAAATATTCGTTTGGAGGGCTTCCACTTTGATTTGGCCCAAGGGTCCTTCATGAGTTGTGTTTAACTTCACGTATGTGATTCATATAACTTGTCACATGTCCGAAAGAAAATCTCAATGTGCGGGCCCCTCTCAACTTACAAATAATCCGGCGTACAAAAGTACGGGATACGATACTATCGACGAGAGTTTAAATTACGTAGCTACAACATGATTGTCAATTTTGAGAAGCACATTTCACGCTCATACTCCAAAAATGAGGGGTATAACGATTGACCCGAAGAAAGGGGGTCGGTTTATGTTAGTTTTGAGTATGTAAAGCCAATGTAATCATAATGACAAAATACGGAAAATAGATTTGATATGCAAAATGCCAAAATATTTAGTTAAAATATAAATCATGCATAGGCTCTTAGAATGATGGTCGCCCTTTGTCGATGCGCCATACCACGAATCACACCGAGGATTTCATATCTCGTAACTCGACATATCCCGTAACACACCATAACGCCATTCGCACGACGCAACACCAAGTATAAACGGGACCCGACCCTGCGAGGGAGGAGCTCGGCGAACCGTAACACAACATCACACCGAATATATCATAATGCGCACGAAATATAACCGGCCCGGGATCCGGTGAACGAGGTAATAACCATAAGCACGAGCGGAGTCGTGAGTAACCATATGCATAAAATCATAATCATAACTCATTAAATAAGTAAGAAATCCATATGCAGAAGTCAAAGTGAAAACGGTATTAAATTTTTCCCGAAGGTCATTAAGGATAAGCGTAGAAAAGCCGCGGGCCCTACGGACGGGTGCCGACCCCATCCGAGCCCGGCTACGAGAGTTAGGGGAATGTTATGTCTTATGAGGTTACCTATTATGTTTCGGGGGATCCGAGTCATCTCAAAAAGTTACGAGCGTTTGAAGTTCGGAACCTTTTAGTAGCAAAATTCTTTATAAGACTTTTGAAATTCAATCTTTTTTGAAAACATAAGAACCTTAGTTTGATTACATTAAAGAGCAAGTCTTTAAGAATGAATAAGGTACATATCTAAGCTCGGATCCTAAGAGCGGAATGACCCCGAGGCTCGGGACATAGCCTAGTAGCACTAAGACATGCCAAAGAAGAGAAAGTGATGCCTTACATACCTCGTCCGCTCGCAAGCTAAGTCAAGCCTCAACTCTCGGATGCTCCAAGATCTACATAACGCCAATGTACCAAACATTAGCCATAAGCATTTAGGCATTCAATTCCAAACGAACATTAAATTCTCTGAAATTTCGGATAATAATTTCCCCTATAAATACACCAACCCGAGATTTTGAACTCGGTTAATTTCAACAACAACCAAACCAACAACCAACCTACAATATCAATAATCAATTCACAATACATTCCAACATTAATAGTTCTTTCTACATGACTTCAACAACATTCATAATATTCCAACAACATTCAACAACACTCATAATATAGTCACTTCAACTACTTACGTTCAATCTAATATCCGCGTTTATACATTCGATTACTAATCCAAAACCATTCAAACAATATTCAAGAACATTTTAAACAATTCATACAATTTTCCAACCAACCCAAATAAGGCTCCAACTCACCCGAATTTGTCTCCGAACCCGAAAACAACATGATCTACATTCTTTCCTTCCAAATTCATGAATTACACTAATAATCCACACATTAACAATGCAATTCTCATAAATACAAAATCATATAAAATTTGCATAAACTTCCAAATCATCCCATAACTAACATAACATTATTTTGAGTCATTAAACTTGCATTTTTTCCTCATAAAATCCATAACGACGACAACGATAATACTAACGACAATTCGTTCATTCTCAATCCACACAAAGGGGAACCATTCGGCCAACATCACACACACACACAAAGATGATTTTAATTCTTTTCCTCACACTACAACATTCAAAACATGCTAATTAACATTAATACATTGTTTCTACTCCAACACACACATACACGGCCAAAACCCTATATACACGGCCCAACTCCAACTTAATTCCTATCATGAATTTCTTCCATTTTAGCATGCAACAACACATATAAACCATCTATAACACATGAAAACAAGATTAAACTCACCTTTCTTCTTCAACTCCACAACTTGCCTAAAGTGTTAGATAGAGAAAACGAGCAATCTAACGCTTCCAACAACACCTCCACGTTAATGAGCACCCTTGAATTAGCAAGTTTGCTTGAAGAAATTATTTTTTTGATGGCTTAAAATTTGTCTTGAATTTCCAAGGGATGGCCGAATACCCCTTGTATCTCTCCTCCAAGGTTTTTTCTTGATTTTTCTAGAATACAAATGAGGAAGATGACTTATTAGTCATCTTTTAAATTACCAATTTTTAACCATCCATGTGGCCATGGCCCACCCCAAGGTGGCCGGCCACTTATATGGTTTCTTTTTTTTTTTTTTTTGATTTTTCAACCTTCCAAAAATAGAATGCTTACTAAAAATGGAATTCAACCCCAAATGTTTCCTTAACATTTTCATACCATTAAAAATCATACACCGCTTAAGCCTTCAAAACACACAAAAGTCTCTCGGGTTAGTCTTGTCCCTAACTTATCGTAATTCACTCATGTTGTCCCGTTGTTCAAAATACGGGATATAACAGCTATTGACACCCGGGTTCTCTTTGTTGCCCATGTTGTTCTTAAGGGAGTTACAACGAATGGTCTTACCAAATATTTTGACATCATCCCTATTATCCTATCAGATATATTATTATGATTGTTTGGAAAGTGTCACAACTATTATTATTACTTCCAGGGTTGCAAACTCTTAGTCCAATGGTGGATACGCAAACATCTAGATAAGAGCGGTTTATCCTCCCGCCGAGATCCGGGTGCCTATGACTAGGATGATTTGGGGAGTCACCGCTCGTGTTTGTGAGTTCAAGATAAAATAGGATGAGCTCACATCTTTTCCGGACTAGCTTAGAAGAACATATCAAGGTGGAAAACCGATTTTCATTCCAAGACTTGGCGTTTGTGTTAAGAGCAAGTAGGCGTCCCTATTTACCGCTTATGGGCATTAGGGGGATCTACCTACGCATCCGAGAGTACTTATGAGTCGTTTGGTATGAGATAGGTCATTCCAAATGTGGGAAATATGGGAATGTTTGTACGAGATTACGAAGAATGTCATGTCGAGGGTATCAAGGATGCCCAGAAAGATTAGAAGAATGTGATAAGGAAAGATAAGTTGGATGAGGATCCAAACAATCCAAGTCATGACAAAGACTACTACGAGTGGCTTAGGGCTGAGCTAGCTGGTACTGCTACTCCATAACCGTATATGTACAAATTTCCCGTAGATAGGGAAGCCGTGAATGCAATTCAAGTTAGAAGAATGAAACGACGAGTGGAAGGGAGAGAAGCAGATCATCAAGCAAAAACAAAATATGACCAAGAGATAATTAAGAGTTTAACAGACGAGGCAGATACCTCATTGAAAAGCTTAGAATGGCTTGACACTTTTGTTAAGGGAGCCATAGATACGATAACATCATTGACTAATGATCGTAGGGGTCGATGGATCGGGACAGCATTGACACTAGCCCGTGTAGCCCGGAACGATCTTCTTCGAAGGGCCAAGAAGGCGTGAGATGATAGAAAACGAATTTCTGTCCGTGGAGTGGACTTTTTTTTATTATTGCATTTACCTTAAAAGCCTTGTAATCCCACTTGGGAAGATTCTAATAATGAAAACTTTGGGATTTTGTTTTTGGGAAAAAAGTAAAGTTGTTTTACACATGGCACAATTTTACTTCATACGCTAGTAGCCTCGGAGCAACGAGATATAGGAAAGCGAATTATATACTGTCTAAATGCTTATCTGATATAACTGCTTTGCGTGAAAATCATATATATTATTAAAACTCTTGATTGGTCCACATTCCGGACACTACCTAAAAGAAAAACCAAGAAAACAACCCCTAAAACCAAATTTAGCTCCACTTTTTAGAAAGTTGATTTGCTAATAGGAAATGGAGACTCCAAAAGGCATTCAGAGTGCTACTTCTCTTCCGCGGCCTAGTCGGGATTTCGAGAGGATACATGAAGCGACAAGTGAGAAAAACTAATAACCGTGGAGGATAGTATGGCCACGTGAGATTTCTAAATGAAATCTTCGCCCAAAACCACTAAGGCGGCCAATGAGAAGATGAAAGAAGCCAAAACTCTCCCATAGTTATGTTGAGGAACTAACTAAGCAACACCATATGATAATCGGGTAAAATGGGGAAAGACACCAGAAGCACCACTTGGGAGTTATGTCCCACTCAATCAACAAAAAGGGCTTGACCCCATACCTTATGGAGATGACGAACTACTTATCCCCAATTTGAAAGTCTATGGAGACCCGCGCGAATCTCAACTCGAGGAACCTCTGATTTTATGCACAATTATTCTCAAGGGCACAAGATCACAAAATTGGGGTACGCCAGCAGAAATGTCCAAACAAGAACTCTTAGAGACTTTGGGGAGTTTTGGAGTGTACCCGCAAATCCCAAATCTGTTGCCGCCATGTGCTCCTTCTATGATTTATAGAAAGTGCCTTTACCGCCGAAGTCAGGCAGGCTATACAGCCAATGAGTGTGGAGAATTGGAAAGGAAGCTTATCCAATGGATTGATCAAGGAAGAATTAGCCAACTATGGGGCCCCCACTCTTTCCTAACCCATGACTAAGGGAAAAATCATCCAGAAAAGATATCGAAGGTTAGGTTCTGGAGGAGCGATGTCTCTAAATTCGAGGAGTCATATGCCAGAATTCACTCCCTACTGTATAGTGTGAAGAAGATAAGAGCAGTGCCACAAATCCATCAGGGTCGCCCAGGACCTCGGCTATGTAAGTCGATTTGCGTGTTTCGTCATTATGTTAGCCCCTGCCACGACATTGAGGAATGTGTGGATTTCAAAAGCTGAACTAGAACATCTTTGAATGAAGGTTATGTTTGGATTGTTGACACGTTGCGGGAAGATAATGATAGAAGAAAGATGAAGAGAAAATAAAGGTCGGGTGGTTGGGTAGAAAAACACATATCCTTTCATTAACTGCTTTCAATAAGATAGAATGTCCCTTTCCCTTTTTATGTAAACGAAACCACGCCGACCTGATGTCCTGTTAGAGATACGTGGGAAGCCCACATAAGGTCTAGGGTAGAAAACTAAATTTCGGCATAGGAAAAAACCTTTTCGTGTATGAGCCAACTACGGATGGACCTAATTTCCCTTTGGCGGGATACGTAGGCAGTCTATTTAAGACTCGGTCCTTTTATAATAAAAATTAAATCCCTCTTAGTACAGGATGGGTAGAAGCAAATCAACTATGAAGACCACCTACCAAAAATCACTATTCCTAAGAACACAAAAAGACCAAAATACCTTTGGAATGTGAATCAGTCAAGAGTTGAAATAAAATATATGAATCTATATACTATAAATTGCAAACAATGTGATATCTTGTGTTTCGTGCTTAAATATAATGCTAACTTGGGAGCTTTTGAGTTTTTTTCTCTTATAAACAGGGGTCGATTCGCTGGCACTAGTTACTCGATCAAAAGGCGATATGTGTTTTAAGCCCTCAAGAAAAAACATGCCTCGAGACTCCGCCGCCAAACAACCTAAACAAAAGAGTCGAGGGTAGAATTGCAAATGCTATGATATAGCTGGAATGCCTTGTGAGAAGAGGCCTTTTAGCCTGCTAATGAAAAATTGGCTAAAGCTAGAGAAGAAGATTGAGCGCCCGAGGGCAATACTAAAAGAAAAATGCTACTAATACTAAGGCAAGAAAGCCTCCACCCATTTTCCTAAATCTTAAATTACCGATCCCTGACCATTTCCCACAAAACCAGACTGGGGCTAAACCCCACTACATCGAAACACCACCCAGGTGGGGCGTTCCTCCCACCAAACACCTGCTCATGCTACAATATCCCATAAAACAAACCCTTATGAAGCCCTCGAGCAAAAGGAATTCCTACAATCCGTCCCATGCAACCAAATGTTACTTTTCAAGACCATGTCACCCATATTGACTATTATATCCCGTATGTTGTACGTTGGAATGTTTTAAGTTGGTTGCGACAAGTTAAGAACAAGGCTATTTTTTTTCGACTTTGTTGCAAGGCATAAGTTGCTTATGATTGTATTGGTATGGAATATTAAGGAATTTGGGGTTAAAAGTGAATTATGGAAAGTTAAATATTTTGATGAAAATTAAGGGCTAGAAGTGAAATAAATATTTCATGAAAATGGCCAAAAGGGGGCCAAGTGGCCGTGCATAGTGAAGTGGGCCATGGGCCACATGTGCTAATTGTATAAGTATATGAAAGGTGAGTAATTAGTCACATTTATCATCTTATATATATATAGAATTCAAGAAGCTTGGAGAAAAAAAACATGGAGGACCATTCGGCCAAGCTATAGCCAAATTCCATGTCTAAATTTTTGATCAAGAAAAATTATTTTCTTCTAGCTTTTCTACTAATTGGAAGGTCCTTTACAACGTGGGGTAGTTGTTGGAGCAAGCAAACTCTTCTTTCTTGCAAAACACAACTCTAGCCGAGTGAAGAACCAAGTGGGAAAGGTAAGGTTCAATCTTATTTTTCATGTGTTAGGGATGGTTTGTACATGTTGTGGTAGGTGAAACTGGATGAAAATCATGAAAATTTATGCATGTTGAAGTTGGCCGTATAGGGGCTGTTTTGGTAGGTTATGGCGAATTGATTTTACTTAGTATTTTGGTTCTTGTTGCCATGGATTATGTGATGAGAATGAAGGTATTGAATGGTTCAAGTTGAAGTTGTAATTGTTATGAGCTTGGCCGTGTATATGTGGTGTTGTGTAGGAGTGAAGAACTAATTTTATTTAGTATGTTTGGGATGTTGTGTTGTGGATTCTATGATGCAAATGAAAGTTTAATGGTTCAAATTGAAGTTATAGTCGTTTGTGGTTTGTTATGGAAGCTAATGTGAATTAAATATAGTTTCTTGCACTTACATGAATGATATTGTAATATATGGTTGTTGATATAGTTTATGAATTTAGAAGGAAGAGAATGTGTTGTGTTGTTGCCCTCGGGTTTGGTAGTTTTCGGGTGAAGTGGTACATTGGTTGAGTTGTTTGAAATATTGTGTGAATTGTTTAAACTGTTCTTGAAAATTGTTTGAATGATCTCGGATTAGTATTTGAATATGTGAACGTTGATGTTGGTTTGAATGTATGTGTTGATTTGAACATAAATGGAATGTTGTCGAATGATGTAGAAAGGGGGTTATAGCGTTATAATGCGTTTTGAATTGATTATTGATGTTGTTAATATGGTTGTTGGTATTGTTGTTGAAGATTTGGCCGAGTTGAATTCTCGGGGTTGTTGAATTTATAGGGAAATGCTTTTAAATTTACGTAGATAAAGTGCTAGTTTGGAATTGGATTACTAAGTGCTTATGATTAATGTTTGGTGTCTAACGACGTTATTGTAGATCTTGAGAAGCCGAGCTTAAGTTTGGATTAGCTTAGGAAGCGGACGAGGTATGTAAAGCTTACTCTTTCCTTCGTTTGGCATGTCTTAGACGGAAGTAAGATATGACATGATTGGTGCCTTGGGGTAACTCCATTCTTAAGTTCCGAACTTTTTTATTATTCATATTTACTTCTTGGTGTTAGCATCCTTAATATGGTCAAGCTATGGTCTTTATGTCTTTGATATGATTGGATTTAAAATGTTGTATAAACGGTTTTGTTCCTAAAAGATCCTATGTCTAAAAATGTCTGTAACTTTCATAGACAGAACCGGATTGCTTTGATATTCTCGTAAGTTATTCTATAACGTATAATGACTTTAACCTTCATGGGCGGGCCCGGATTGGTTTGATGCATATCCGTGGTCCCCGAGATTTTCCTTTGTTTAGTCTTAACGACTTTTGAAAGAACTTAACGTTATTTCCGCTTTAACTCTCGAGCGTTGACTACTTATTCATCCATTGAGTCTGTAATGATGATTTATGTGCATATGGTTTCTACTTTTCGCTCGTGCAAAGCTCAATATGTCTTTCACCGAGTCCGGGCCGGGTATGTATTCGTGCACGATTCATTGCATTGTTCACCGAGTCCCTCATTAGAGGGCCTTTCCGTACGGTATATGATGATATGATGATGGCGCCGGGACGATCCCCTTATATATGTACATGATGGAGACTATGGGATCTCCTCATCGAGTCCCGAAAGGTTTGGTATGTTTCTTATTCGCACCGAGTCCTACAAGAGAATTTTCATAACGTAATATATGATTACTCACGCGAGTCCCTCGCTGGGGGGCGGGTACATATATGCAAATGATGACATGATGATATGATGACATGATGATGATGATTTTACTTACCGAGTCCCTCAAGAGGCAACGGTTATGTATGTATATGTACGATATATTATTGGCGTACATGATTTATGTTTGATGTCAAGCCTTATGATTTTACGTACCCCTCGCTTTGATCCTGTTCTGTATTTCATGCTTTATATATCTCGGTACATATTCCGCTTCGACCCCTTCCTTCTTTTGACCGCGGGATTCATGCCACGAGTATACACGGATAGTTAGAAGATGTTCCGGTGGATTGGCGAGCTCCATTTTCTCGCTGGATATTTTGGCCGCCGAGTCGGAGCATTTATGTTTATGTACCTTGGATTATGTTAGAGACTTTGCAGATAGAGTCGAGTGTATGATATGTCAGCTTTGTAAGCGGCTCTATAAGCCGTTGTGTCATTATGCATTATATGACAGATTTCTCATGATTACAGATTTACCTGATTTGGGAAAGATGAAAAGTATGTCGTTCGTTGAAAAACTTTCTTTATGTATTCATTTCATGATTTGAGGGTCCAGTAAGGTTATGAGTTTTACGGAAGTCAGTGGGTTTGCTCGGCCCTAAGTAAGGGTCGGGTGCCCATCACGCCCTATCAAAAATTAGGGTGTGACAAATTGGTATCAGAGCGGTTCGTCCTAGGGGTTGTACGACAAAGTCGTGTCCAGTGAGAGTCCTTTTATGGTGTGAAGCGCGCCACATTTATAAACAGGAAGCTACGGGGCATCTAGGGTTGTTACTCTTCTTTCACATCTTAGATCGTGCGATAGAGCCAAGCCATAGGAAATGAGATTACTTGCACTAACCGTTGATTGCAGCAGAAGAATGACATCGACAGAAGGAAGTGACTAGCGGTATTGGAAGTTACAAAGCACGCAAGTAAGAAAAGGTATGAAAGATATATGTTGGGAAAGATACTGAAGTACGATCGAAATGTAAAGTTGAAAACTGAAAAGGGAAGTAAACAGGAAAGTGTAATAGGTGCAGTTTGAGCTGGGCATGCAAGGTATGTTCATTATTTTCGTACTGTTGTTGACATTGGGAGCCCTGTGAGGCTGTGATATGATATGATATGTACATATATGTGTTGGCCCTGTGAGGCACCATTGGTATTTCTTGCGAGTTTTGAGATAGTAAGAAATATAGAGTGAAACTCTTTTGAAAATTTTCCCGAAATGAAAGAGAATGAGATATAGGTTTGTGATATGACTTGAATGGTTGTACTAATAGTAATGATAAGATTTGATTAAGTTGCAAGTATGGCCGATCCTGAGAAATAAGTTAACTGTTGAATTGATGGTAATAGTAATCAGGAGGTCGATATCGATATAGTAAAAAGAATTTGGAAAGGGCTTGTGATATTAAAAGATGATTTAGAAGAGATTGGGAAATCCTGATGGGGTGTTATTTAATGTATTGATTGAATTGATAAGCAGGGATGAATTATGACGAGTTTATAATTAAAAGAAGTAATAGTATGATTAAGACAAGGATATGGAGGAAAATAATTGTGATGGATATGAATGTATGGATAAGACAACTTGTGAGATATTAAGGATAAAGTGGACCGGAAAGGGGAAAAGGGTTAAGAAGTGTTATGCCATAGGATTGATTACGAATAAGATATAATGTGAATATAATGGGGATTGTTATGAAAATAAGTAAAGCCTAGTGGGAAAGTGGCCAAAGCTATGATGTGATCTATGTAGCTCGAATATAAGGGCAAGTGTGAAACGGAAAGGCGAGCTATAGAACGAATAAGGAAGGCTTATCAAGTTCCGTAGGGAAAGTTTGGAATAAGGGTTATATAACAACGGAAATGATAGTGAGTGTAAGAAAAGAAAGGGTAATTTGAAAGAAGGAAATAAGAAGAAAGCGAGATAGCAGTGTAGTAAGAGACCATAACATGTGTAGCCAAGGATACGAGTACCTTAAGTGACGGGAATGTGAAAGTCCCGGTTATAGAAAGGATGAGGAACGAGGTAAAATGAGAGCAGAAATCCAAAGGCCGATAACTAAGTATTTATAAGTAACAGCGATCAAGGTGTGTTCATCACCATTGGGAATCTGGAAGTTTAGGACGGAAAGTAATCATATCTATAGATGAAAAGTGAATATTAAGGATTGAAAAAGGGCTAAAATAGTAATTGCGGAGTCAGAAGAGTAAGATACCCTTTCTAATTCGGAGGGAGATGTGTTATGAGAACGTTTTGAAATCTGTTAAGACCTCAACTTACTCCAGATTATGTGATGAAGGTCATGCGGTGAGGTGAACGCCATTATATTAGCATTAAAGCATCGTATCTCATCGGAGTTCCAAGGTTAAGCGTGCTGGAGTGAGAGCAATTTTAGGATGAGTGACCCCCTGGGAAGTTTTCTGAAAAGTCTTACAATTCAGACGTAAGAAGCAAATGAGAAGCTAGGTAATCTAGGGAAAATTTGAGTACGGGAGCGGCGAAAACCATAAGAGGTCGCGTAGCACGGGGCGGATTATACCGGTAAAGAAAAAGAAGGTGCATCACAGCTCCAGAATTAGGGTGAGTTGGGATAGCAGTTGGAAATATTTTGTAAGTGAGATGATAATAATTATATGAATATGTACGTACATGATATCCCGTACATGGCTATATCAGCGGATATGTGCATTCCGGCAACCAACGTGCCGGTATAGGGAAGGCATTAACCGGACAAGGCAACGAGGTTCAAGTATGAATGGCACAAATGTTACGAGGCAAGCTGATGCTGTTTTTGCTACAGGTTGAGCTTGGAAAATACTAATGCAATGATATTTGGAAAAAGAAAGAAAGTGAGTAGACGAACGGCAAGGGGATCAAAATGTCGGAATAAAAGCGCCGCCTAATTGAGAGTGGAAATGCGGACATAGGACAAAGCATGATAGGGTAATAGTATAAGTACACCCCTTAAAGGGGGGAAGCGGGTGCGAGAGATGCAAGTGCAAGATGGAAACAACCAATACTACAATATATTTGATACGGATGCTCGGGCTACAGGTAAGATTCCTTGCCGAGACAAGTTAGTAAGATCCAAAAGCCAGCAAAAGAGGGTTTAAGCTAAATTATTGAGATGAAGTTAGTACTGAGGACAAACAGGACATGGCTATGGTTGAACCGAAGACCTATCCCTATACCGGGTGTGAGATAAGAGAGACGAAGACAAGCAAAACATAAGAATTAGGGAAGCCACGCTAAGGTATTTCTTAGGCTAAATTGAGTACCTTCGTATATTCGTGTAGAGATTGCGACATCATGTGTGATAGAAGAGTTGGAAGAAAGATCTGGGCAAAGAGACAGTAGAAGAGTCTGAAGTAAAGATAAAGAAACGACATGGGATAAGGTGCCTAGAATGTTACAAATTGAGTAAAAAGGAAGTATAAGATGATTTAAGCAAGATGGTCAGAACTAGTTGGCTACTAAAAGAGGGTGAGTATGTGTGTCAACTTCTTTCAGGATAATACTAGTCGATGATAGTTAAAGCAGGGGTCGGCTATTAGCAGCTCAGAGACGACAGAAAGCGTATGACGACCATCGGTGTCGACACTTAGAATTCCAGATTGGCGAGTGGGTATGCTTGAAGATACCACCCATGAAAGATGTAATGAGATCCGACAAGAAGGAGAAGTTTAACCCGAGATGTATTGGACCTTATTACTTTATTCGTAAGGAAAGAGGAGATGAAAAAGAAATATGATTGGTAGATGAGAGTACATGCTATGGTAATAAAGGAAACCCCCTGAGATCCTCATAAGACCTTATGCGACTAGCTAAACATTCGAGGACGAATGTTCTAAAGGGGGGAAGGATGTTATATCCCGTATTTTGTACGTTGGAATGTTTTAAGTTGGTTGCGACAAGTTAAGAACAAGACTATTTTTTTTCGACTTTGTTGCAAGGCATAAGTTGCTTATGATTGTATTGGTATGGAATATTAAGGAATTTGGGGTTAAAAGTGAATTATGAAAAGTTAAACATTTCATGAAAATTAAGGGCTAGAAGTGAAATAAATATTTCATGAAAATGGCCAAAGGGGGCCAAGTGGCCGTGCATAGTGAAGTGGGCCATGGGCCACATGTGCTAATTGTATAAGTATATGAAAGGTGAGTAATTAGTCACATTTATCATCTTCACCTTAAGATAATTCAAGAAGCTTGGAGAAAAAAACATGGAGGACCATTCGGCACAATATAGCCAAAATTCCATGTCTAAATTTTTGATCAAGAAAAATTATTTTCTTCTAGCTTTTCTACTAATTGGAAGGTCCTCTACAACGTGGGGTAGTTGTTGGAGCAAGCAAACTCTTCTTTCTTGCAAAACACAACTCTAGCCGAGTGAAGAACCAAGTGGGAAAGGTAAGGTTCAATCTTATTTTTCATGTGTTATGGATGGTTTGTACATGTTGTGGTAGGTGGAAATGGATGAAAATCATGAAAATTTATACGTTGAAGTTGGCCGTATATAGGGCCGTTTTTGGTAGGTTATGACGAATTGATTTTACTTAGTATTTTGGTTCTTGTTGCCATGGATTATGTGATGAGAATGAAGGTATTGAATGGTTCAAGTTGAAGTTGTAATTGTTGTGAGCTTGGCCGTGTATATGTGGTGTTGTGTTGGAGTGAAGAACTAATTTTATTTAGTATGTTTGGGATGTTGTGTTGTGGATTCTATGATGCAAATGAAAGTTTAATGGTTCAAATTGAAGTTATAGTCGTTTGTGGTTTGTTATGGAAGCTAATGTGAATTAAATATAATTTCTTACATTTACATGAATGATATTGTAATATATGGTTGTTGATATAGTTTATGAATTTAGAAGGAAGAGAATGTGTTGTGTTGTTGCCCTCGGGTTTGGTAGTTTTCGGGTGAAGTGGTACATTGGTTGGGTTGTTTGAAATATTGTGTGAATTGTTTAAACTGTTCTTGAAAATTGTTTGAATGATCTCGGATTAGTATTTGAATATGTGAGCGTTGATGTTGGTTTGAATGTATGTGTTGATTTGAACATAAATGGAATGTTGTTGAATGATGTAGAAAGGGGGTTGCTAGCGTTATAATGCGTTTTGAATTGATTATTGATGTTGTTAATATGGTTGTTGGTATTTTTGTCGAAGATTTGGCCGAGTTGAATTCTCGGGGTTGTTGAATTTACAGGGGAAATGCTGCCCAAATTTCTGCAGATAAAGTGCTAGTTTGAAATTGGATTACTAAGTGCTTATGATTAATGTTTGGTGTCTAACGACGTTATTGTAGATCTTGAGAAGCCGAGACTTAAGTTTGGATTAGCTTAGGAAGCGGACGAGGTATGTAAAGCTTACTCTTTCCTTCGTTTGGCATGTCTTAGACGGAAGTAAGATATGACATGATTGGTGTCTTGGGGTAACTCCATTCTTAAGTTCCGAGCTTGTTTATGATTCATATTTGCTTCTTGATGTTGGCATCCTTAATATGGTCAAGCTATGGTCTTTATGTCTTTGATATGATTGGATTTAAAATGTTGTATAAACGGTTTTGTTCCTAAAAGATCCTATGTCTAAAAATGTCCGTAACTTTCATAGACAGAACTAGATTGCTTTGATATGCTCGTAAGTGATTCTATAACGTATAATGTCTTTAACCTTCATTGGCGGGCCCGGATTGGTTTGATGCATATCCGTGGTCCCCGAGATTTTCCTTTGTTTAGTCTTAACGACTTTTGAAAGAACATAACGTGATTTCCGTTTTAACTCTCGAGCGTTGACTACTTATTCATCCATTGAGTCTGTAATGATGATTTATGTGCATATGGTTTCTCACTACTCTGCTCGTGCAAAGCTCAATATGTCTTTCACCGAGTCCCGGGCCGGGTATGTATTCGTGCACGATTCATTGCATTGTTCTAGCGAGTCCCTCATTAGAGGCCCGGTACGGTATATATATATGATGATGGCGCGGGGGACGGGATCCCTTATATATGTACATGATGGAGACGGGATCTCCCTCCGCCCCCGAGTGCGAAGGGCCGATTTATTCACCGAGTCCCTCACTAGTAGGGCCGGGTACGGTATATATATATATATATATATATATATATATATATATATATATATATATATATATATGATATATGCATATGATGACATGATGATACGATGATTACTTCACCGAGCCCCTCGCTGTAGGTCGGGTACGGTATTTATATGTATATGTATATGATGATTTTACCTACCGAGTCCCTCACTAGAGGGCCGGACACGTTTATATGCATATGTACAAGATGATTTTCTAATTATGTTTCTACTCACAATGAATTTGACATGATATCGATACTATGATTTATGGTTCAAAGGAAAGTTCCCACGATGTTATGTACTCTTATTTCCTGCATCTTGAGCGATCGTATCATGCTTTACAGCCCGCATATTCGCATCGACTTCTTCCTTCGGGGGATGCGTTTCATGCCACGCAGGTACCAAGATGATAAGTGACGTTAGCAGAAGATATTCCAGCTGGATTGGCGAGCTCCATTTCCTCCGGAGTGCTGCCGAGTCAGAGCATTTATGTTGTGGCATCATGTTCTATGTTAGAGACTTTGCAGACAGAGTCATGTGTATAATATGTCAGTCTTGTAAGCGGCTACATGTGTGGGATGTATCATTATGCGGTATATTTCGGACTCTCATATGATTGTAGAATTTATTTGATTTGAGAAAGAGGCATAATGTTTGTTTCTGAAAAGATTTTCATTATGTACTTATGTTATGATTTAAGGGCCAGTATGATTATGAGTATCACGAGAGTCGGCGGGTTCGCTCGGCCTAAGTAAGGGTCGGGTGCCCGTCACACCTGTCGGGTTAGGGTGTGACGGGTTTAGTTAGGGTTTGCGTGGGAATAGGAGGAGAGAAGAGATTATTGACGTGTTTTTTACCTTCGGTTCGTTCAATAATTATCATGCAGGGAGTAAAATATCAAATTCGGCCACTAGGTGATCATAACCTAATAACTAATTGCTAATTTAAATCATGGATTCCCTTAATTTCGAATTTCAAGCAAAACCCCCAATTTTGGGTATAAATCCTAACTCTTTGATTCGAAAATTCGGTAGCTAGTTAATGGAAGACATATGATTGACAACCTTTAGATTCATCAAATCTAGCATAAACTCCATCAATTTCGTTATTAATAAGCCTAGATATAAAATCTATCAAAACCCACTTTTAATCTTCCATTACTAAGGAGCTACTAAGGAAAAGAGGAATCTATGATGATTAGGAACAAGGAATTATTAAAGATAGGTTAGCAAGATTTACCACCAAGAGTTTTCTCCGATAACCTTCTAAAACGATCCCAGACCTCAATTTTCGTAATGAGAATAAATGATAGACTAAGGGCTAATTTAATACACACTTAATGAAATACCGACTGATACCGCCACGGCCGGCATCGGGCCGCTACGGCGCCGCCGCCCATACTGGGTCCCTCTGAGGACGCGTCGGGCGGTTTTGGGAAGAAATAGGCATGGCCTCCCCGGCGATCATCCCGTCGCAACGGTGGTGCCGCTATGGCGGATGTTGGGCTCGTACCTGGTGTCCGCCATAGCGGCACCACTGTTGCGATGGGATGATCGCTGGGGAGGCCATGCCTATTTCTTCCCAAACCGCCCCGACGGTCCTAGATGACCCTAGGGCGGTGGCGCTGTAGCGGCCCGATGCTGCCGTGGCGGTATTGGGCCTGGTATTTCATTAAGTGTGTATTAAATTAGCCCTTAGTCTATCATTTATTCTCATTACGAAAATTGAGGTCTTGGGGACTGTTTTAGAAGGTTATTGGAGAAAACTCTTGGTGGTAAATCTTGCTAACCTCTTTAATAATTCCTTGTTCCTAATCATCATAGATTCCTCTTTTCCTTAGTAGTTCCTTAGTAATGGAAGATTAAAAGTGGGTTTTGATAGATTTTATATCTAGGCTTATTAATAACGAAATTGATGGAGTTTATGCTAGATTTTGATGAATCTGAGGTTGTCAATCATATGTCTTCCATTAACTAGCGCTGAATTCTTGAATCAAAGAGTTAGGATTTATACCCAAAATTGGTGGTTTTTCTTGAAATTCGAAATTAAGGGAATCCATGATTTAAATTAGCAATTAGTTATTAGGTTATGATCACCTAGTGCTGAATTTGATATTTTACTCCCCAGATGATAATTATTGAACGAACTGAAGGTAAAAAACACGTCAATAATCTCTCTTCTCTCTCCTCCTATTCCCATGCAAACCCTAAACTAAACCTGTCACACCCTAACCTGATAGGGTGTGATAGGCGCCCGACCCTTACTTAGGGCCGAGCGAACCCGCTGACTCTCGTGATACTCATAATCATACCGGCCCTTAAATCATAACATAAGTACATAATGAAAATCTTTCAGGAAACAAACATGCTTTGCGTTCTTTCTCAAATCAAATAAATTCTGCAATCATATGACATCTGAAATATACTGCATAATGATACATCGGCTTACAGAGCTGCTTACAAGACTGACATATTATACACATGACTCTGTCTGCAAAGTCTCTAACATAGAACATGATGCCACAACATAAATGCTCGACTCGCAGCACTCCGGAGGAAATGGAGCTCGCCAATCCAAATGCCTGGAATATCTTCTCGCTAACGTCCTTCACTCATCCGTAGGTACCGCGTGGCATGAAACGCAGCCCCAGAAGGAAGGGGGTCGACATTTTAATATGTACCGAGTATGTAAAGCATGAAATACAGTAAACAAGATCGTACTGAAATAAGAAGTACAGAACATCGTAAGACTTTCCTTTGAACCATAAATCATGCGTATCAATATCATGTCAAATTCATTATGGAACTGAGAAAAATAATTAGAAAATCATCTTGTACATATGCATATAACGTGTCCCGGCCCTCTAGTGAGGGACTCGGTAGGTAAAATCATCATATACATATACATATAAATATCGTACCCGGCCCTCTAGTGAAGGGCTCGGTGAAGTAATCATCATATCATCATGTCATCATATGCATCATGTCATCATATATATATATATATATATATATATATATATATATATATATATATATATATATATATATATATATATATATATACGTACCCGACCCTCTAGTGAGGGACTCGGTGAATAGAATCATCGTCTCCGCCATCCTGGCTGCCATCCCCATATCATCACATCATATCATCATATATATATACCGTACCCGGCCCTCTAGTGAGGGACTCGGTGAACAATGCAATGAAACTGTGCACGAATACGTACCCGGCCCGGGACTCGGTGAAAGACATATTGAGCTTGCACGAGCGGAGTAGTGAGAAACCATATGCATATAAATCATCATTACAGACTCAATGAATAAGTAAGTAGTCGACGCTCGAGAGTTAAAATAGTAATCATGTTAAGTTCTTTCAAAAAAAGTCGTTAGGACTATACGAAGGAAAATCTCGGGGACCACGGATATGCATCAAACCAATCCGGGCCCGCCCATGAAAGTTACAGTCATTATACGTTATGGAATCACTTACGAGCATAACAAAACAATCCGGTTCTGTCTATGAAAGTTACGGACATTTTTAGACATAGGATCCTTTAGAACAAAACCGTTTATACAACATTTTAAATCCAATCATATCAAAGACATAAGGACCATAGCTTGATCATATTAAGGTTGCCAACATCAAGAAGCAAATATGAATCGTAAACATACTCGGAACTTAAGAATGGAATTACCCCGAGGCTCGTATCATAGCCTACTTGCAACTAAGACATGCCAAAAGAAAGAAAGGTTAAGCTTTACATACCTCGTCCGCTTCCTAAGCTAACCAACCTTAAGTCTCGAGCTTCCCAAAATCTACAATAACGTCATTAAATACCAAACATTAGCTATGCGTACTTAGGAATTCATTCCCAAGCCATCACTTTTTCTACGTAAATTTGGGCAGCATTTCCCCTATAAATTCAACATCCCCAGAATTCAACTAGGCCAAATCTTCAACAACAATACCAACAACCATATTAACAACATCAACGAATAATTCAAAACGCATTCTAACATTAGTAATTCTTTTCCATATGATTCGACAACATTTCATTTATATTCCATTCAACTACATACATTCGAACCAACATCAACTATCACATATTCAAATACTAATCCGAGATCATTCAAACAAGATTCAAGAATACTTCTAACAATCCGCACAATATTCAAAACAACCCATCCAATATACCATGCAACCCGAAACCTCCCAAGTTCGAGGAAACAACAACAACACATTCCTTTCTTCCAAATTCATCAACTACACCAACAATTCACACATTGACAACATCATTTTCACAAATACAAGAAACTATATTTAATTCACATTAGCTTCCATAACAAACCACAAACGACTATAACTTCAATTTGATCCATTAAACTTTCATTTGCATCATAGAATCCACAACACAACACATACATATACACGGCCAAGCTCACAACAATTACAACTTCAACTTGAACCATTCAATACCTTCATTCTCATCACATAATCCATGACAACAACAACTAAAATACTAAGTAAAATCAATTCGCCATAACCTACCAAAAACAGCCCCTATACGGCCAACATCAACATGCATACATTTCATGATTTTCCTCCATTTCCACATACCACAACATGTACAAACATCTATGAAAACATGTAAACAAGATTAAACCTCACCTTCTCCATTTGTCTTCACTACTCGGCTAGGATTGTGGATTGCAAGAACGGATGTTTTGCTTGCTCCAATAACCCCTCCACGTTGTAGAGGACCTTCCAATTAGTAGAAAAGCTAGAGGAAAATAATTTTTCTTGATCAAATTTTTGGACCCAATTTTCTTGGTTATGGCTGAATGGTTGCTTGGTTTTTCTCTCCAAGTTTCTTGAAATTTCTAAGAGATGAAAAATGATGAAGATGACTTAATTTGTCATCTTTATCTCCATATATAATTTACACATGTGGCCCTATGGCCCACACTAATTCACATGGCCACTTAGGCCCTCTCATGAACTATTATTTTCACTTCTAGTCCCTACAAATATAAAGTAATCACATGCACCCTTCATAGCTTGAACTAATCAAATTTGGCCAACCACGGGGGGTCTCACATACCCCACACGGCCACATGGCCATCTCTCTCTCTCTCTCTCTCATGAAATAATTTTTTTCCAACTTTAGCCCCTAGTTTTCCTCAATATTTCCATCCAATAGAATCATAAGCAACTTGTGTCTTAGAACAAAGTCGAAAAATAGTCTTGTCCATAACTTTCCACAATTTGTTCGGAATACCCCAATGTACAAAATACGAGATATAACATCCTTCCCCCCATTAGAACATTCGTCCTCGAATGTTCAACTAGTCGCATAAGGTCTTATAAGGATCTCGGGGGGGGGGGGGGTTCCTTTATTACCATAGAATGCAATTTCATCTACCAATCATATTTCTCCTTCATCTCCTCTTTAGCTTCGCAAGTCGTCTCCTTCCTGTTATTATTCCGCCACGGTACCTTAACAGAAGCTACGTCCTTAGTACGCAACCTTCTTGCCTTATGTACAATGTAATAAAGCCCAATATATCTCGGGTTAACTTCTCCTTCTTGTCGAATCTCATTACACCTTTCGTGGGTAGTATCTTCAAGCATCCCCACTCGCCAGTCTGGAATTCTAAGCGTTGACGTCGATTACTCGCATATGACTTCTGTCGACTTTGAGCTGTTAGTAACCTTTCCTCGAACAGGTTTTATCTTATCGACTGCTTGCTGAATTTTTATCTGGGCCAATTAGCCTAGTTTCGCCAACATCAACCAGCCAACCGGTGATCTGCACTTCTTGCCCTTCCGAGTCTCGTGTATTTCTCCTCGACTCCTTTAAAAGACTTTAACTGTCGTTCTACCTTTTGCCCTTAGTCTCTGTCTTTGGAGTTAGTTATCAAGTAGCGACGAAGTCCCCTCATATAACAACTTTGCATAGCCGCTCCCGGCTTTAACCATCCTCGGCTGGTATAATTTTGAAAGAATTGGCATACGAACTTATCCTCTTTTAGCAACCGGCTAGCCCTGACCACTTTGCTTAAATCATCTTATACTTCCCTTTTCTCAGCTTGCAGCATTTTAGGTACATTATCTCGTGTCATCTCTGTTTTCGATTCAAACCTTTCTATTATCTCTTTACTCAGATCTTACTCTCAACTTTCCTGTCACACATGTTGTTGCAATCTTGACGCGAATATACGAAGGTGCTCAAATTCGCCCAAGAAATGCCTTAGCGTGGCTTCACTAGTCCTTAGGTTTTACTTTGCCTTCACCCCTTTTCTCTTACAACCGGTATCGGAATAGGTCTTTGGTTCAATCATAGTCATGTCCTGTTTGTCCTCAGTATGAATTCTATTTCGGTAATTTAGCTTAAACCATTTTTACATCTTTCCTTAATGCACCCAAAATCTCGTAACCATATTGTTATTACTAAATCCAAACTTTCCTCACTAAGTATTCGCTTGGTTTCATCCCTAGAATACGAATATTTATAGGTAACATAACTGCCCTTGTACGTCCTGTATAAAGTATATTCAATATTAGCCACGATCTGTCCTTCTCCCGGTTCGTTCTACTTCACATATCCCCTCCGTACTAACATTCGCTAGTAGTTTATCTTGACGTGCTCCTTCGCCTACCTTTTCTCACTTCCTACTACAGGAGGTTTTCTATCGTTATCGAACAACCCTATTGCCCACATCTTGGCTTTTAATCCCGTAAAGCAGTGTTCCTTTCACAACATCTCCGTAAGTTACTCGTTACTTTCTCTTGTCGTATTTTCTCCCTTTAAGCCTTCAATTTCTAATGTCATACCATTCAAGATCTCCACAATTAGTTCTCAGTACTATTTCAATTACCATCCTAGCTTCTACCCCTTTGGCTGGCTTTTCGACCTTACCAACTTGTCTCCGCAAGGAACCTTACCTGTAGCCCGAGCATCCGTATCAACTATCCTGTAGCGCTGATTGTGTCCATCTTGCACTTACATCTCTTGCACCCGCTTCCCCCCTTTAGGGGTGTACTCATACCATTTTCCGTTTATACTTTTCCCTATGTCCGTAGTTCCAATCTCAACTAGGCGGCACTTTTATTCCGACACTTTGATTCCTTTGCCCTCCGTCTAGTCACTTTCTTTCTTTTCCCAAATATCATTGTATTAGAACTTTCCAAGTTCAACCTGTGATGAAACAACATCAGCTTGCCTGGTAACATTTATGCCACCTATATATTTTTTCCTTTCACTTGAACTTCGTTACCCTGTCCGATTAATGCCTTCTACATACCGCCACGTTGATTGCCGGAATGCGTATATCCGCTGATATAGCCATGTACGGGGTATCCTGTGCATACCTATGTATATACATAGTTACTAGCATCTCATTTACCAAATATTCCCAACGTTACTCAAACTCACCCTAATTCTAAAACTGTGATGCACTTTCTTTCTCTTCACCGGTCTAATCCGCCCCGTTCTACGTGACCTCTTAAGGTTTCTGCCCACTCCGCAGACCCTAATTTTTCCTTAGATTATTTTAGCTTCTCATTTACTTCTTGCGTCTGAATTTATAGAACTTTCAGAAAACTTTCCAGGGGGTCACCCATCCTAGAATTGCTCTCACTTCAAAGACGCTTAACTTTGAAACTCTAATAAAATACGATGCTGTATTGCTAATATAATCACGTCCCCCTCACCGCATGACCTTCACCACATAATCTAGAGCAAGTTGGGATCTTGACAATTCTCGAAACATTCTCGTAACGTGTCTCCCTCCAAATCCGAGGGGGTCTCTTACTCTTCTGACTCCATGATTACTATTTTAGTCCCCTTTTTCTTCAATCCTCAATATTCACTTTCATCTACAGATATGATTACTTCCCGTCCTAAACTTCCAGATTTCCAATGGTGAGGGACATACCTCGATCGCCGTCACTTATAAATACTCGGTTATCGGCCTTTGGGTTTCTGCTCTCATTTTTCCTCGTTCCTCGTCCTTTCTATAACCGAGTCTTTCACCGTCCCGTCACTTATAGTACTCGTATCCTTGGCTACACATGTCATGGTCTATTACTATACTGTTATCTCGCCTTCTTCTTATTTCCTTATTCCAAACTTCCCCTACAGAATTTGATAAGTCCTCCTTATTCGTTCTATAGCTCGCTTGTCCGTTTCACACTTGCCTTTACATTCTAGCTACATAAATCACATCATAACTTTGGCGACCTTCTCACTCGGCTTTACTTATTTCCATGACAATCCTTATTATATCCACATTATACCTTATTCGTAATCAATCCTATAATGTAGCACTTCTTAACCCTTTACCCTTTCTGATCAAATTTATCTTTAATATTACACAAACTGTCTTATTAATACGTTCATATTCATCGCAATTCTTTTCCTCTGTACTTTTATCTTAATCATACTATTACTTCTTTTAACTATAAGCTCGTCATATTTTTCTCCTGCTTATCGATTCAGTCGGTACCTTAAATAACTCTCTATCAGGGTTTGCCAGCCTTTTCTAAATCGTCTCTTAGTATCACAAGCCCTTTCCAATTCCTTTTATCATATCGATATCGACTTTCTAATTATTCTTATCCTCAATTCAGCAAGTACCTTCTTCCTCGATGTCAGCCATACTCGTAGCTTAGCTAGATCTCACCATTACTATTGGCACGACCTTTCCAGACGTATTACAAACCTATATCTCATTCTCTTTTTATTTCTAGGAAAATTTCGGCAGTTTCTCTATATTTCTTACTATCTCAAAACTCCGCACGCAGAAATACCAACAAAGGCCTCATAGGGCCAACATATATAGGTATATATCATATTATATCACAACACACAGGCTCCCAATATCAACAACAAGACGAAAATAATGAATACATACCTCCGTATGCCCAACTTAAACCGCACCCGTTACACTTTCTTGTTTACTTTCCTTTAATCTTCAGCTTTGTATTTCAATCGTACTTCAATATCTTACCTAACATCTATCTTTCATACCTTTGCTTACCCGCGTGCTTTGCAACTTCCAATATCGTCAGTCACTTCCTTCTGTCGGTGTCATTCTTCTGCTGCAATCAAAAGTCAGGGTAAGGAATCTCATTTCCTATGACTTGGCTCTATGGCACGATCTAAGATGTGAAAGAAGAGTAACCACCCTAGATGCCCCGTAGCCTCCGCTTATAAATGTGGCGCGCTTCACACCATAAACAGACTCAACTGACATGACTTTGTAGACAACCCCTAGGACGAACCGCTCGATACAATTTGTCACACCCTAACCCTCGATAGGGTGTGATGGGCACCCGACCCTTACTTAGGGCCGAGTGAACCCGCTGACTCTCGTGATACTCATAATCATACTGGCCTTTAAATCATAACGTAAGTACATAATGAAAATCTTTCAGGAAACAAACATGTTTTGCGTTCTTTCTCAAATCAAATAAATTATGCAATCATATGACATCCGAAATATAATGCATACCGATACATCGGCTTACGAGCCGCTTACAAGATCGACATATTATACACATGACTTTGTCACCGCAAAGTCTCTAACACGTAACATGATGCCACAACATAAATGCTCGACTCGGTAGCACTCCGAGGAAATAGAGCTCGCCAATCTAGTGGAATATCTTCTCGCTAACGTCCTCCACTCATCCGTAGGTACCGCGTGGCATGAAACGCATCCCCGAAGGAAGGGGTCGCACGGAATATGTACTGAGTATGTAAAGCATGAAATACAGTAAACAAGATCGTACTGAAATAAGAAGTACAGAACATCGTAAGACTTGCCTTTGAACCATAAATCATGCGTATCAATATCATGTCAAATTCATTATGGAACTGAGAAACATAATTAGAAAATCATCTTGTACATATGCATATAACGTGTCCCGGCCCTCTAGTGAGGGACTCGGTAGGTAAAATCATCATATACATATACATATATATACCGTACCCGGCCCTCTAGTGAGGGGCTCGGTGAACAATGCAATGAAACTGTGCACGAATACGTACCCGGCCCGGTACTCGGTGAAAGACATATTGAGCTTGCACGAGCGAAGTAGTGAGAAACCATATGCATATAAATCATCATTACAGGCTCAATGAATAAGTAAGTAGTCGACACTCGAGAGTTAAAACAGTAATCATGTTAAGTTCTTTCAAAAAAAGTCGTTAGGACTATACAAAGGAAAATCTCGGGGACCACGGATATGCATCAAACCAATCCGGGCCCGCCCATGAAAGTTAAAGTCATTATACGTTATAGAATCACTTACGAGCATAACAAAACAATCCGGTTCTGTCTATGAAAGTTACGGACATTTTTAGACATAGGATCCTTTAGGAACAAAACCGTTTATACAACATTTTAAATCCAATCATATCAAAGACATAAGGACCATAGCTTGATCATATTAAGGTTGCCAACATCAAGAAGCAAATATGAATCGTAAACATACTCGGAACTTAAGAATGGAATTACCCCGAGGCTCGTATCATAGCCTACTTGCAACTAAGACATGCCAAAAGAAAGAAAGGTTAAGCTTTACATACCTTTTCCTAAGCTAACCAACCTTAAGTCTCGAGCTTCCCAAAATCTACAATAACGTCATTAAATACCAAACATTAGCTATACGTACTTAGGAATTCATTCCCAAGCCATCACTTTTTCTACAGAAATTTGGGCAGCATTTCCCCTATAAATTCAACATCCCCGAGAATTCAACTCGGCCAAATCTTCAACAACAATACCAACAACCATATTAACAACATCAACGAATAATTCAAATCGCATTCTAACATTAGTAATTCTTTTCCATATGATTCGACAACATTTCATTTATATTCCATTCAACTACATACATTCGAACCAACATCAATGCTCACATATTCAAATACTAATCCGAGATCATTCAAACAAGATTCAAGAATACTTCTAACAATCCACACAATATTCAAAACAACCCATCCAATATACCATGCAACCCGAAACCTCCCAAGTTCGAGGAAACAACAACAACACATTCCTTTCTTCCAAATTCATCAACTACACCAACAATTACACATTGACAACATCATTTTCACAAATACAAGAAACTATATTTAATTCACATTAGCTTCCATAACAAACCACAAACGACTATAACTTCAATTTGATCCATTAAACTTTCATTTGCATCATAGAATCCACAACACAACACCACATATACATGGCCAAGCTCACAACAATTACAACTTCAACTTGAACCATTCAATACCTTCATTCTCATCACATAATCCATGACAACAACAACTAAAATACTAAGTAAAATCAATTCGCCATAACCTACCAAAACAGCCCCTATACCGCCAACATCAACATGCATACATTTCATGATTTTCCTCCATTTCCACATACCACAACATGTACAAACATCTATGAAAACATGTAAACAAGATTAAACCTCACCTTCTCCATTTGTCTTCACTACTAGGCTAGGATTATGGATTGCAAGAACGGATGTTTTGCTTGCTCCAACAACCCCTCCACGTTGTAGAGGACCTTCCAATTAGTAGAAAAGCTAGAGGAAAATAATTTTTCTTGATCAAATTTTTGGACCCAATTTTCTTGGTTATGGCCGAATGGTTGCTTGGTTTTTCTCTCCAAGTTTCTTGAAATTTCTAAGAGATGAAAAATGATGAAGATGACTTAATTTGTCATCTTTTATCTCCATATATAATTTACACATGTGGCCCTATGGCCCACACTAATTCACATGGCCACTTAGGCCCTCTCATGAACTATTATTTTCACTTCTAGTCCCTACAAATATAAAGTAATCACATGCACCCTTCATAGCTTGAACTAATCAAATTTGGCCAACCACGGGTGGGTCCCACATACCCCACACGGCCACATGGCCATTTCGCCATTTCATGAAATAATTTTTTTCCAACTTTAGCCCCTAGTTTTCCTCAATATTTCCATCCAATAGAATCATAAGCAACTTGTGTCTTAGAACAAAGTCGAAAAATAGTCTTGTCCATAACTTTTCGCAATTTGCTCGGAATACCCCAATGTACAAAATACGGGATATAACAAAACCTATTTTCAAACTATGGCCACTCCGGCCACTGGTCAGCCGTCAACAGCGGCTGTCTAGCCTCCATCAACTTCCAACCTAGATCACTACCCTCCCTTTACCAACACGAAAATATCTGCTTCTCTCAATTAAAGAAACAAACCCTACCAACTACATGCAGACTCTTGTGCATCAATGTACCCCTACTACTAACCCCATTGTTGATCCTATACCTATCAAGGAGGTTCAATATGTTGATGGTATCCCAGTGGTGCGTTGGACTACATCAGAAGTATCAAGAATGGAGCAAATAGAGAATTTACAAGATGCTATCTTTGTCGGTAAGTTCTCATATGGTGGCAAATGGATGAGTTGAGAGATATTATTCCAAGTCAATGTGGTGCTAAGGGAAAGTGTCAAGTTGGATTCCTAAGAGATCGACATGTTTTGATTAGATGTTCTTTAATGGAAGATTTCATAAACATCTCTTCTAAGAGTGCCTTTTGGTTGAACTCTAAGGATAGTAAGTCTTATCAGATGAGACCTCTCATATATGATTCCCATTTTAGGGTTGACAAGGAGACTTCAATTGCAATGGCATGGATATCTTTCCCTTATTTACTGCCTACTTACTTTGTTAAGGAATCTTTGTTTACCTTAGCATCGGCAGTTGGGAAACCTTTGTTATTAGACATGGCTACTATTAATAAAACCAGGCCTAATTGTGCTAGGGTAAAGGTACAACTGGATTTATTATCAGATCTTCCTAAGTTTGATATCATGGGGATTGAAGATGACCAAACCAAGGAAGTGAATGTTATGAAAGTGTGATCATTTCCCTAAGTATTCTACTGAATGTAAGTTACAAGGCTATGCAAAGGAAGAGTGTAGAGTGTTACATCCTGAGTTGAAGGCAGAAAAGAAAAAGGATGTCTATGAAGGAGAGGCAGAAGTGAAGAGGAGTGAGGAAGTGACAACTGAGAAACAAATAGTAGCAACAACATCTAAGGGATTTCAACAACCAGGAAAGCATAATAGGTATAATAGATAGAGATATCCTGTGCAACAATATTTGCCAAAGGCGTTGTCTAGTGGGAAAGTTGTTACTTATCCAAATGCTACTAACATGGGAAAGAAGAGGAAGGAGGATGGTCAAGCAGGGAAAGACAAGCAAGCAGAAGGAGTTTCACTTCAAAATAATTTTCAAGTATTGAATGACAATGTAGAAGAAGGGGTGGATAATGACAACACAAAGGATTTGGTTCTTACTGATTCAAAGAGGGACACCCAAAAAGCCAGATGTTTTAACTAAGGAGGCAGATGATGTTGACAAATCTGATGAAAGTTTGAATGTAACTAGGGAAGAAGGTCATATGCAGGATGAGAATGGGAAGGCAAGTGCAGGTACTGAGATAGTTATTTATAAGGGTCTAGAAAAAAAAGATTAACAATGTAGATGATCCTTAAGGAAAGGTTACTGATGGAGGAGACAAAGTAGCAGATAGCCAAGAACAAGTAGAAGATAGTGCATGTACTGAGATAGTTATTTATAAGGGTCCTGAAGAAAAGACTAACAATGTAGATTATCCTCAAGCTGATGGAGGAGACAAAGTAGCAGATAGACAAGAACATGTAGAAGATGGAGAGAAGCAGAAAATAAATGATTGTGTGGACAAGTTAGCTCGGGAGCATGAGCTAAGTAATACAATCTTTAATTAGGAGCATACTCAGAAGGAATTTTCTCTTCCAATTGTGCTCAGACAAGAGGATCGGTTGAATTTTTCTATAAATCATGATGGAGTGGGATCCTATCCACCTGTAAGGGAGGAACCTGATGATTTGCATGTGGATCTGGTGGAAAAAGTTCAAGATCAACAAATTTTATCCCTGAAGAAACCTTCTCCTTTGAAGGAACTGCATGATGTAGTATCCCATAATCTAGCAGATATGGCATTACCTGAGCAGCTTGAAGTAGGTAGCAGTGCTAAAGATGGGGTAGATGAGAAAGCCATAGCACAAGTGTTTAATCAGGTAGCTAAGGAAGCTGATATTTCTCCAAAGTCCATGTAGAAAGGGAGTAAGAAGGGCAAACAACAAGGTGTAGTGGATATTCAACCTATAAGAATATTGCCAAATAGAGCTGTGAAGAATGTCAATAAATCTTTATGAAGGCTCTATTTTGGAATATCGTGTCCGTGAATTCACAAAGAAGCTTTTCATAGAGTGCAAATGTTACATAGGCATCATAAATTCTCCACCATTGCTTTGATGGAACCATTTCAGCATTTTAGACACATTCAAAGATTTAGAAAGAGATTGGGCATGAGATATGCACATCATAACTGCAATGGTAAAATTTGGTTCTTTATAAATGATAATATAGATGTAGAGGTGATTTAGGATACAGATCAACAGATCACAGTTAAGCTAATTTTTCAGAAGGATAATAAGAATCTTAGGACTACTATGATTTATGCAAAGTGTGAAGCATTGGAAAGAATTAATCTTTGGGATAACTTGTATAATCTGGCTGATCAAATAGAAGTGCCCTGGCTTGTGGGAGGGGATTTCAATGTCATTATGAATGAACATAAGAAAATAGAGGGTCTGCCAGTTTATCCAGATGAATATGAAGATTTTGCATTCTGTGTGAATTCATGTGAACTATTTGAGGTTTCTTTTAAAGGGAGCTTATTCATATGGTGGAATGGTAGAGCTGGTAGGGATTGTATTTTTAAAAGGTTGGATAGAATGCTCACTAACTCAAAACCACAGGATTGGTTTGGTCACATGGAAGTTGCATATTTATCTAGAACTGGTTCTGATCATGCTCCCTTTTCTACTTACTTGTGGATATTCATCTCAACATGTAAGAAAACCTTTCAGATTTCTAAAGTTTTAGATAGAACATGAGTCCTTTTTAGAGGTTGTGAATCAAGGGTGGAATACTGATCTTGAAGCAGATGAACTCATTTCTTTTAAATTGAAGCTTAAAAAAGTTAAGTATGTTCTATCAGAATGGAGTAAAGCTACTTTTGGGGATATCTTCAAGCAGCTAGTAGTTAGGGAAGATATTGTGAGAGTTAAAGAATAACTTTTTGAAGATGATCCTTCTCCCCGCAAAAGGATGGTACTCCAACTATCGCAAGCAGAATTGAAGAAGTATATACATTATGAGGAGGAGTTCTGGAGACAGAAATCTCATTTTACTTGCTTTTCTGAGGGGGATAGGAATACAAGATTTTCCACAATATGGTAAATGGTAGGAGGAAGAGATTGTAGGTCAAAAGGATGAAAAAGCAAGATGGAAGTTGGATTGAGGGGGAAGATACTCTGACTGAGGAAGCAACCCAATTTTATCATCATCGAGTTTTACACGAGGAGGATATCTCTTGTATTCCTCATTACCGCAACATGTTCCTAATATGGTTAATCGGGAGAAAAACTGTGATACTTACCAAAGATGCCAACTCTAGAAAATGTTAAGAATGCAATTTTTGATCCGTCGTGAGATAGCTCGTATGGGTCCATGGTATGATAGGAGCATTTTATCAAGTATGCTGGGAAATTAAGGGGGCTGATGTGTATAATGCAGTGAAAGTCTCCTTTGAAGAACAGACTTTGCCAAAGTCCATAACTCATACAAATCTGGTTCTGATCCCAAAGAAGAATAATGTTGAGACCTTTGCAGATATGAGGCCCATAAGTCTAAGTAATTTTATTAACAAAGTGATCTCTAGAGTGGTGCAAAATAAGATTGAAAATGTTTTGCCGTCTTTGATATCTGCTAATCAGTCTGGTTTTGTAAAGGGAAGATGTATCATTGAGAATGTACTGTTAACTCAAGAGGTGGTATCAGATATAAGACTTAGGGGAAACCAACTAATGTGGTGCTTAAACAGGATATGGCTAAGGCCTATGATAGAGTGTCCTGGGATTTTTTGGCAAGAGTTCTGAGGAAGATGGGATTTGCAGAAGTATTTATAGATATGATATGGAGATTGATAGCAAACAATTGGTACTCAGTTCTATTCAATGGACAGGCTTCTGGTTTTTTCCACTCAATAAGAGGTGTTAAGCAAGGAGATCCACTTTCTCCTGCTTTGTTTATTTTGTCTGCAGAAGTGCTGTCTAGAGCATTGAACTCTTTATTTGAGGACAATGGCTTTAGAAGCTATGGAATGCCTAAATGGAGTGCTAATTTGAATCATCTTGCTTATGCAGATGATACTATTATATTCTCATCTGCAGATGATACTTCATTGCAGCTGATCATGGGAATATTACAAGAGTATGAGCAGATGTCAGGGCAGCTTATCAACAAAGGAAAAAATTCCCTCTACATGCATAGTAAAGTTGCAAATGTGATAGTGCAACAGGTGGAGGCTATTACTGATTTTACTAGAGGATCTTTCCCTTTCACATACTAGATTGCCCAATCACACATGCAAGAAAGAGAAAGGTTGACTATAATGACTTGATCAAAAAAGTGAAGGACAAACTAGCAGCTTGGAAAGGAAGACTTTTATCTTTTGGAGAAAAAGTTGTTTTGATCAACGATTTTACCGAGTATGCCAATTCACCTACTCTCAGCTATCGACCTCCAAAGGGTGTTATATATGACCCGCATAGGGTGTTTGCAAGATTTTTCTGAATAATACCGAAGAAGGAAGAAGAAGACATTGGTCTTCATGGTTAAATCGTGCTTGCCAAAGAAGGAAGGTGGAGTTGGCTTCGCATCCTTATTTGATGTTTCTAAGGCATTATGTGCTAAACTCTGGTGGAAATTCAGAACTACAAATACTCTATGGTCAAATTATATGTGGAACAAGTATTGTAAAAGGCACTACCCTCAGTATGTGCCTTGGAAAGGAGGCTCTCAGGTCTGGAAGATGATGTTAGAAGCTAGAGACAACATGGAGCATGAAATGTGGTGGGATCCAAGAAGTGGAACTGCTAATATCTGGTTTGATAATTGGACAAACCTTGGAGCTCTATACTACTTAGTTCCTGATGAGTTTGTTGTGGATGAAACAGTACAAGATGTGAAGGAATTGAGAAATCAGGATGGGTGGAACATGAGTAAACTCCAACAGCTTTTTCCTACGGATATTGTTGATCATCTACTGGAAGAATTAGACTTTCATAAATCTACAGAAGAATGGGATAAACCAAGGTGGATGGTGACAACATCTGGTAAATTTACAGTTGGAAGTGCATGGGAGCTCTTAAGAAGTAAATCTGGGAAGTCTGATATATACAAAAGCATGTGGATACCAAGTTCGCCTTTCAAAATCTCTTCTTTTTCTGGAGATTGTGGAAATGCAAACTGTTACAACCCGTATTTTTCACCGTTGGGAATCTCGGGATTTTCGAGACAAATTAAGGACAATGAAATGCCTTGATCTTGTTTGGTTCATAAGTTGGTTATGGAAAGTTTAGACGTGGAAATATTGGAAAAGTCTAAGGGCAAAATTGGAATTTTGAAAAAAGGTTTCATGAATTACCAAAGTATGGGCTAAGGAAATTGGGCTTGAAAAATTGAGAAAAAAATAAAAGGAGCAAGCTTGGCCCAACCCATAGGGTGGCCGGCCATGCTTTGAAATTTAAAGGAAAAAAAAATGATCCAAGCCCAAGCTAATTAGTCATGTGACTTGGTCATGTGGCAACTTATTTAAAGGAGCAAGAATTCATTAACTCTCTAGAATTTTCAAGACAAGGCAAGAAGGAGAAAACAAGAGAAAAACTTGGGAGCAAAAATAAAGGCCATTCGGCCAAGTTCAAGAAAACCAACCCTCAAAAATATTGATCCAAAAATTATTCTCTTGTGGTTTCCCTACTAATTCAAGGTCCCTTTACAACTTGGCGTAGTTGGTTTGGAAGATTAAGCTTTGGTTTCGTCGCTTGGACAACTTGAGAAAGTGAAGAAGTTGGAGGTGAAAGGTAAGAATTCATTCCTTCTAATTATGTTATGAAGGCTTGTATGGTTTGTAGTGTATGGAAATGAGTAGAGCATATAGAAATATGGAAGTTTGCATGGTAGAAGGGCAAGCATGTAGGTGGCCGTGAGTGTGTTATAGTGTGTAGTGTGATTGTGTTGAATTTTATGTTGTATTATAGTTGTGGTTATTGTGAAATTAGTATTGGAAGTGAAAGTTGAATGAAAATGGAATGGAATGGAAAAATGCATGTTGGCCGTGGGATGTATAGGTGATGAACCAATGACGGATTTATTTTGTTTAATATGTTAGTTGTGTTGTTGTGATCGTTATAGCATAAATGAAGGTTTAACGATTTAAGTTCGGCATTAGAATTGTATATACGTTAGTACGGCAAGGTGTGTGGTAACATAGTTGTTATGTAATTATGGAAATGTATTGTTTAAATGCTAGTTGTGATTATTGTTAATGAATTTGAAAGATGATCATGTGTTATGGATATGTTCGTCGAAGAATGGAAGTTTCGGATGAGTTATGGTTTCGGTGGAAAGTTTGTATAGTTTGCGAATATTATGAAAGACTATATGTAATGTCTTCAAAAGATGTTGGAATGATCTTGGTAAGCAAATAAGTATGTAAACATTGATATTGGTTCGAAACATGAGGTTAGTTTGAAAGTTGTTGACTTATGTTGAAAGAAGACCATTCATGTTAGTATGCGATTCTTGTGGTGGATTAATGTTGTTGGTTTGGTTGTTGTGGATATTTGAGCCGAGTTAAATTCTCGGGGGCGTCATATTTATAGGGGAGGTGCTGCCGAAATTTCGGCAGACAAGTAGTGAACCAAGATTGGACTTTTAAATTCCATGAATAGTAACTGGCAAAAGTGACCATTTGCAGATTTTTGACGAAACGGGATCGGAGTTTTGGCAAGCGTAAAGGGCAAGAAAGGTATGTAAAGCTACCCCTATTCTTTCCTTGGCACGTCTTAGGTGTATTAGGCTTGACTTTGGACCTCGGGGATAATCCTACTCCTCGGAATCTACGTTCGAATTTAACCCTTTTTCCTTCAAAAGAGAATTGAACCTATAAGGTTGTAAATGGTTAAGAATGTTGTTAAAATCTCTAGAACTCGTACAAATGGAATCCGATTACCTTAAAACCCTTACTAATGATATTATGAAGTTTACCATACGCAATCTACGTCCGCCACCTCAATTGACCGAGGTGGGCCCACTATTCCCGATTTTATCCTTTTGTACTTATGACTTGTCTTTGAACGGCTTTAAAAGAAACGTTTTAACTACTCCGCCATCTATTATCTAAAAATTGTTTTGAATACTCCGTTAAGCCTTTTAAGTTGTTTAGGATCTTGGAAACGCTCTCAGAGGGATTTATGCTTTTTGTAATTCGTTATGACATCCAGAATTCGTTTATTATAACTCCGTCCGGTTTTATTGATTTGATTCGTCACTCGACATGCCTCATTGAGTCTCTGGAAATATATGTGTTATTTTCATTGCATTTAGTTTCTCACTACTCCACTCGTGGATGCCTCAATGCTTCCTTCACTGAGCCCGGGCCAGGATTTGTTATCAAGCGCTTTCCTCCGCATTGTTCGCCGTGCCTCGGTGTGAGGGGGCAGGTATGACATGTACATGGGTCCGAAGTATGATGTGCCATGTACATATATCCGATATCCGATGGTGTGATGTGATGTGGCCACCGGGTATGTTATGATGTGTTCGGAGATATTCCTACTCGAAGTATGATGTGTTTTGGCGCGGGACGAAGGAGCGCCTATGTTCTGTTCACCGAGTCCCATAGCGGCCGCCTTGGCATATATTTTTGCATGTATCATTTATGTCTTTGATATGCATTTTGACTCCCTATGTATCATATGCTTCCTCCGTACATTACTCGTTCGATTTTGATTTTATTTATTACGTTCTCTCGCTTTACATATTAGGTACATTTTCCGTGCCGACCCCTTTCTTTGGGGGCCGCGTCGTGCCACGTGTACGACGTATGATTTGGCTGACTCGCTGCCTAGGTTATCTGTCACTGCTTGAGTGCTCCTTTGTCCGGAGCCCGTATTTTGGTATAAACTCTTCTGTTGTTTATGTACATATTCATTCTGGGTACGACGGGGCCCTGTCCCGTCATATGATTATGTTTTTGTTCTGTAGAGGTCTGTAGACATGTGGTGTGGGTTCTGTATATGTTCGTGAGTTTTGCGTACGATTATAGCTTATCTATATGCCGTAACGGCCTTATCGGCCCTCGTGCGTTATATCTGCTTGACCGGATCAAATTATTATTTCTGCTCATTTTTATTATTTTGCTAGTTTAGGGTAGGGTACGTATGAGTGCCCAACTAGGGTACTGGTCGCGGCCTACGGAGTTGGGTCGTGACACAAACTACCAGTAGGGGGTATAGTGAGAAGGATTGGGATTGATACATAAGGAAAATGCTATTGTTGTGATCCTAAACAATGTGAAAATATTCCCATCATCCGTTTGTCACAGGGAAAAATTGCTTCACTTTTTTTGAGATATGTTAAAGCCGCCGTAGGAATCACAACAACTTTGCTTCCAAACAAGTGATACAAAGTTCGGTGGAATGCTGATTTTTTTCATCTAAGTTCAAATCTATTATTAGAGCCATACCGGTGATCACAATGTAGCAAATATGGAAGTGGAGAAACGCTGTGGTGCATGGAGGGAAGATGACAATCAATAAGGTGATATATGAAATAAATTTGACCATACATCAAATGTGCAGGTTAGAAATCCAAGAATGCAAGTACTAAAGTCTCTTCCATATTTTGCATGATTGAAACATATTACCACATATAGTAAGCAAGATAGTGAGATGGAATTTGCCTATGCCGGGTGGTTTAAGTGTAACTCGATGGTGCTTCTAGAGGCAATCCAGGGCCAAGCTCATATTTTTGTATTAGGGACTCGAGGGAGACCTGGTATCATCCATGGTAGAAGAATATCGATGGATCAAACTTAGTCGCCGAAGCAATGGCTTTACGAGGAGGGGATTAAATATTGTGTGACAAATGATTTATTGCCTATAATCTTGGAGATCCCCCATTCAATTACTCTTAAAATGATCTTGACAGGACAATGGGAAGTACCATGGAGTATCTCTTTGATCATAAAGGATATTACAAGGTTGAGGAGGGATAAAGAAGTGAGAATGGAGCATGTAATCCGAGGGAAGAAAATAGATTGCGATTTTTGACTAACTTTGTTTTTTATTTTGCTATTGTAAACACGACCAATAGTTACCAATCACTTCCAAGGAAAGCAAGACAGATTTTTGAATACTCCTTGTGCACGTATGCCATACATCGAATCAAAGCCAAAGATCATCGATTCCGGAGATTAACACATGTAATAAGAATTTAGATGTCAAAATCCGCAAGAATCGTGCCTAGATCGATTTAGTAGATTGAATATAAGGACTTTTGGATAGGTTACAACTAAAGGGGTATTAGTGTGATTACATGCTCATTTTATCACATGTCCAAGTGATCCTTTTATACAATCATTCTTGAAGGAAAAGGGTCAACACTACATAGGTCCGAATCAAACACAAAACAAATAACATACGAGGAACTTTCTCAAAGAATTCTATTCCATCCTTGAAGCCTTTTTAATTCAATGGACCGTGGATCCATAGCACTTTTTGAAAGCTTCCTAGGTTCAACATGGTATCCTTTTCAAGGCCAAAGAATTTGCAATAGACAAGCTTTTAATTTCCTTTAGTTTGGATTTATGTATTATATTCCTTTATTTTCTGCATTTTTAGCTTTTGTACAGAACTTGATTTTTAATAAAGCACTATCAGGCAATCTGCTTGGTAGTTTTGATTAAAAAAAAATTGATATTTTACTCCCGAATTTCTCATTTTGACCTTGTATGCCCCGTTTTCCCAAATTCTAGGGTTAGATTTGACCTAAATTGAATGATAGCAATATTAGTATCGTTCTTCATGATTTCTAATCTAGATTTCAAATATGCCTAGACTTCTTTGATCTTAAGGCTCAGCGGAAGGGCAAGGCAAAAGAGTGATTGTTGGTGTTTGTTGTTCGGCCATCAAGGTAGGTTATGGCTTACCCTTTTTTGGTGAGACTTCACTCCCTAAACATATATTTAGATGATATTGTTGGAGAAAACATGTAAACCTTCGGGTATGAAGTTAGGTTGGATATTATCTTAAGTTGGGCCTTATTGCGTGATTGGGGGCTAGCCACCCCGTTGTGTTGTGACTTAATTGATCTATTGTGTTAGCTTGATGCCACGTGTTGTTAATAGATATTGGGGACTGTTTTTACATCTTGATTGTGATATGGTGGTACCTTACTTTGGACGTTGATACGAGGATAGATTTCCATATGAAAAGTAGTTGTTGATATTGTTGGCGTACCCATATATATTACTTGTGACATTGATATATTGTTGGCGTACCCATGTTGGTACAGGTGATATTGAGCTGATTCTTGATGTTGACACATGCAGTTCACTCATTCTCATTATTCATGATATACTGTTGAGATACTGTTTGTACTTGGTGAAACATTGTGATGAGCTTGGATCGATTTTTAAATGAGAGTGACATGAGAGTCCGATATCCGATGTTAGTTCCGGAATCATGGATTGAGTGAATGCATGGACTCTGTGAAATTTCAAGGATTCACCTAATTTTGAATTTCAAGTAAAACTCCCAATTTTGGGTATAAACCCTAACTCTTAGATTCAAGAATCCAAAACTAATGATGGAAGACATATGATTAACAACCTTGGATACATCATAATCTAGCATAAACCCAAACAATTTCATCATTAATAAGCCGAGATAGAAAATCCATCGAAACCCACTTTTAATCTTCCATTACTAAGGGACTAACAAGGAAAGAGAAATTTCTAAGATGATTAGGAACAATGAAATAGCAAGAGGGTTAGGAGAACTTCCTACCTTGAATCTTGACCAATAATCCCCAAGAATAGTTCCCAAGTGCTCAAATTTCAGAATATTATTAAATGATAGACTAAAGGCTTTTAACACTTCATTTAATGAACTCACTGCCCGCCACTTACTTCCGCGATGCTAAGGCCACTCCAGCGGTGCCGCTCTAGCTGTGCCATAAACGCTCCAAAGGGTAGGGTGACCACTTCAGCGGTACCGCTACCGCGGTGCTGGTGCCGCCAATGCGGGCACCAGACACCAGAAAATTCCCAAGTTTTCACACTTCAACTCTAATTTCTGACTCATTCCCGAGGCCATCTGGTCATAAACCATATACACAAACACATATAAAAACGCGCTTGCAGCCTCGAAATTCCCAACGAAAGCCTCATTGACCGAGTCAATCCCCGATACCTCAATTTTAATTTCCCAACCCAAGTCCCAAAATGCATTCGAGTGCATTAGGAACCGAACTACATATACACATAAGTTCTAAATGACCATCCGGACCTCTCGAAATCGACAAATTTCGAAAAAAGGTCCTTTTATTCAAAAGTCAACTTTGAGTCAATTTTTTTCACTTAAAGCCCATATTTCACAAAAAGCCACCCGAATCAAGTCTAGACACCTCGAAAAGTATGTTAACGGTCCTCTCGGATCAAAAGGGAGCTAACCAAGCTCGGAAAGGGGTGAAAATGCCAGAAAGACTATAACGACCAAGCAAGTCGTTACACAAAGAGTGGTTAAGTTAAACCGAAAATGAGTTAGGATCACGGGAGACTTCGATAGTAATGGCCATTGCAATATTTTCTAGTAAGCAATTAGGTAGTGAAAGGGCGTACGATAGAAGAGCGACCCTTGAAATTCAATAAGGACGACTACCCTAAGACATGCATCGTGAGTAGAAATTAAGTCCATTGAGATCATGACCGCTAATTGCGAATAATTTGCACCCTATGCATGTGAATGATTCAGCTGTTTCTAATAAGTGAAGGTTAAATTAAGGAGAACGATAAGTATCAGACGTATGAAGAATTGCTAAAATTGGGAAGGTAGCAATGTGATGCTACATGGATAGAATGCTTGGGCATGAGATAGTAGCTATTCTCCCAAGAGGGGAGGTAATGCAGTAAAGCATCGAGATGAGATTATAGAAATGCTTAATAGCATAGTGCCAATAAGAATTGCAGCTAAAGGTGAGAAACAAATGAGATAGTAGTAGTTTAAGCCCTACCAATGTGCCACGGCTTTAAAATGATAAGTAAGTGCGAGCGATAGGAAGAAGATGGCAGTAAACTTGGCAGGGATACCGATCGATAGTATGTACAGTTAGGCATTGAGAACTTTGGGATTTATGAAGAATAAGCGAAGACGGGGAGACAAGGCTCAAGAGGAGTTCTTTGGAAATTAATGTTTAGATGATAGCCCGACCCAAACTACCAATAATTGACTTGTGAAGAGCCTAGGTATGGCCCGACAAGAGGTCACAGATGAGCCACTAGACCCTACAGGACTACATAAAGGATTCACGTGCATGAGATTTCATTTTTGCAGGAGGGAGTTGTAACCCCAAGGATACTTTAATGAAAGTGATGGCAGCTAAAGTTCAATATGCGTGCTTCACATATAGAAAGGACCATTGAGCTTAAGATACAAGGAAATCATTTAAAGTTTATTGTTAAGGAAACACTATTATAATAAGGGAGAATGTGAAAGCAGCTGGAGGTAATTATAGGTGGTTCAACTCACCTGAGGTGCTACGGAAAGCTCAAAAGTTAGCATGACCAAGGAAGCCCTTCTTAATGTAAATCAGGGAGAAGGTAGCTCGAGTTATTAAAGAATTATAATATTGACATCCTATGTCATCTGAGCAAGCTAACGTGGTACTTGATACCGTCAGTCTCAAATCTATGACCAGCCTAGCCTACTTAGGCCGAGAAGGGGAAGTTAGCCAAGTTGTTGACACCTGATTTTTGACCTCCTTAATTTACTTTACTTACTCAGGGTCCTTGGATAATAAAAAAGACCATTTTGCACACCCGCAGAGGTTTCTGAATAATTTTAAACAATTATTAGGGTTAATATTTTTTCTTCCGTAAATTAATAAGGACACTTTCAAAGCTTTATTAATTCCTGAAATTTACCTGCATTTTACAAAAGATTTTAATTGCATTGAACTCCAGACAGCTTTAATTGAAATGTCCAAGTCATGGGCAAATTAATTAAGGACGTTGATGCAAATTAGTCTTAATTAGTTAAATTTAAATACCAGAATAAGGCTACGCTTGCAAATAATTGATTGCAAGGGCATTTGTGCAATTAATTACAACGACTGACCGTAATTGCAGTCTTTATTACTAAAAGACCAATTTAAGGTTATCGTCTGCAAAATGGATTTCAAAACTCTTTTTAATTTCGTTACGTCTTCAGTCGCCCTCGTTTTAATTATTTCTTTTTACGATTGCGTACTTTAAATAGCAACCTATTCTATTGGACTATTTGTTTTTTTCCTACGAGTATGTATACACTCAATATATGCGCGTATACGTGCATAATATATGAAAAGGGTTCAGTTTTTTAAAAAAAAAAATAGGGCCAGGACCAGCCCACAAAGAGGCTGACCCGACCCAAGCCGCAATATAATACTCTCTTGGTGTGTTAGCAAACATAAGGAGGGGGCCTTTATGTTATTTTCAAAGGGGTTAAGGTAAAACCCTAGCCGCCTCCCTACTCCCCACCCTTTCTACCCCTCTCATTAGGTCAAATCACTACTACTGTGGCTGTTAACGTTGGTGGGTGGTTGGAGAGAGGATAAAGCATCAAAACCTTCTTCCTTTTTCCCCCGATTTTTCTCAATTTTCATCCAAATAGCCCCTATGAGGTACCATTCGCGATTTTTGTTTGTTATTTACTTCGTTTGCAGTCATAAAATGTGATTGTGACCGTTGATTTTATGTGACCTTTGAATCTGAGCCCTTTCTTTGCGATTTGGCCTTGGATTTATGGAGTCCCACACCGTTGTTGTAAGTTTGATATGCATCCTGGGTTTCTATTTATAGAAACCCCCCTTCCACGAGTAATGAGGATCGGGACTTGAGAAAGAGTTGAGAAATCTGAGATTTAAAGTTCTCAAAAGTTGAAATTTTAGTTTCCTTTAAGGTTGTTTTGATTTGTTCGAAAACCTAGTCTAAATTCTTGTTCTTCGTTTTGTTTTTGTTGTTCGGCTTGTGTTTGGAGAGGGAATTCCTTTCAAATCCCTGTTTGGTCTTGGTCGTGCCCAAGAAAGGTAATACTCTTTTTATTTGTTGCTTTCCTTTTAATTCCTGTCAATTTTGCTTGCATTTGCTTATTGTTGAATGGTTTGTTGTCAGTAATAAGTAGTTATTCTCCAGCTTGCATTTGCTTACTGTTGAATAGTTTGTTGTTAGTAATAAGTAGTTATTTTCTAGCTTTCTTTTGCTTATTGTTGAATGGTTTGTTATTGATAATAAGTAGTTATTTTCCAGCTTTCTTTTGCTTATTGTTGAATGGTTTGTTGTTAGTGATAAGTAATTATTTTCCAGCTTTCTTGTGATTATCATGGCAATTTTT